>NC_056732.1:718893621-719098621 GCF_019279795.1 Protopterus annectens | reverse complement strand
CACAGAGTTTCCCTGCAGAATGATGGCATCAAAGCAACATGTAAACATATTTCTCTGACAGACTTCTTACCAGAATTTACATCTCTGCCTTCTACCATCCCCTTCATCGTTGCACAACACACAGTTTCAGTGAAATACACAGATTTTCCTTCTTTCTTCTTTGAGTATGTCCACTAAAGGCATAACTAAGGGATTTAATAAAATTCTCTCTCTGATAATCCTTCCCCAGGACAGACGGGCTGTGTCCATGGTTGATCCAGCTACTCAAGGATCACTTACTACAACCACTGAAACACCTCTACAACTTGTGGATCACCAGTAATGTCATACCATCATTATGAAAAATAGCCAAGGTCACCCAGTCTCAAATATTCCCAACCCCGTATCAGCAAGTAACTTTAGGCCTATGTCTCTCCTTATTACTCTAAATAAAATACTCAAACACTTGATCTACAACCAACTTAACCCATCACCTCCTACAATACAGAAAATGTGATGATGATTTGAGAGAATTCTAGTCGGGTAGAAGTACAGTGACTTATGTCCACTTTAACAGACAGCATTCTGCAAAACATTCACAGGGACTTCTTTCTGGAGCTAGTTTTATTGACTCCTCTTCTGGGCATAGATGGTTTCCCACATTTTCTATCCCTTACAGCCACCATTTGGAAGAGACTCATACTTTCACAACTGGAATATGGCCTCCCTATTGTTGCATCAGCCTCCAGTAAAAAATCTTGATACACAGCAATTAACATCAGATAACATTTGCATGTTCATAAGTCTTTCACAGAAATGCAACCGTGTTAACTTAAAAAAGCCAAATGGCTACCCATTCCACAAAGAACACTCCTTGTAGGGATTTTGATAATTAAACTCATTAACTTGGCAACTCTCTCCCTGACTTTGCAAACAAACATTATAAAATACACCTTCCCCCCTTATAGTTTAAGGTCTCTCTGTGTCCATTCCAGTTTTGCAGGCAGCACAGACTAATGTGAATTGCACTAAGCATGGCTTCTCTGCCTTTGTCCATAAAGAGTGGAGGTGGGCATCCCAAACAAAATAACAGCCATGTTGTCTTTAAAGAAATTCAGACAAGTGCACTGTAAATGAGGCAATTAACACCCTTCATGCTCCTGTATACTGTTCTTTTCCTCCAGCAGAAAGTGTGCTGTTTGATGGACTTCCATCCCTCCTGTCTTCCACCTCCAGTTCCCACCCTGTATCTCCATCCTTTCAGCAGCAACTGATTCATATGCGATATGTAATGACTCAATAAAGACAATTTGTCAGTAAAGGTATTTTAAATTTACACTGTTATACTTGCTTTGTGTTCTGCTTACTTATTCACATATTTTGTAGAGTTCCAGTGAAGTAAAGCTGTTTTCCAAACTGAAAACTTGTTTTATTTTATCTGTGTCTGTGTTTCCCAGGCAGAGCCTCTAAGTGTTTCCTGCAGATCAGTGTGTTTCCCTGGTTAACGAATAAAAATAAATAATACTTTGACACATTATATTATCTTTCCAATTACCACACAAGTAACGCAGCTTACAAAACAGTATTAAAAAAATCTTCATCTACCCCATATCATTACATTTTCATTATTCTGTTGTATAAATATTCATGGTAAAAATAGTTTCATAGTTTCATAGTATAGTACTAGGCTATCTGCCCTGGGACATTTGTAAGCCTAGCCATAGTGATGTGGCTTTTGCCACCCCATGAAATGGTAGAAAAATGTACAGAATAAATCTAGAATACTGTGCCTCTGTCTAGTAGTGACACAGTGAAGGTCCCCTTATATAATAGAATTAGTTTACTGTGCCCCTGTCTAGCAGTGACACAGATGTGACCCCTGGGGTAAACTTATGATCTCCCATCCACTCATCAAGATTTCTCTTGAAGAGAGTCAGTGAGGGGCTCTGCCTAATACGAACTGGGATCCTGTTCCAAAGCATGGGAAGCCTCTGGGTTATGAATCTATCCCTCCAGCATGTCCTATTCATATTTGTGCCGAGGTTTAAGTGTTTAGCTCTCGTGGTCCTGATGGATTTGGATTTTTTGAGGTGGAGCCTGTCCATCAGATCCTGATTGGACATGGCCTTGTACGTCAGGCAGAGATCACCTCTGAGCAGGCGGTATGCTACTGAATAGAGCTGAAGTTTCTTTAGTCTGGCAGAATAAGACATATGTTGGAGACCCTTGATCCTTTTGGTGAGGTACTTTTGTGGTCTCTCTAGCTGTTGCAAGTGCCGGGTGAGGTACATACCAAATGGGGCATTGTACTCAATCATGGGTTTGATGAGGGAGGAATATAGGGGTACAATGACATCCTTGGATCTAGATGTGAAACCCTTCATGATGAGGTGTGCAAGGTAGAATGTTTTTCTAACCACTTTGGCAACGTGGGTGTCAAATGAGAGGTCGCTGTCTACTTGGGTCCCTAGGTCTCTGATTACTTTTTCCGTACTCAGTGGGTTGCTGTCTATGTGATAATTTGTGGGTGCTTTGTTTTTTCCAAAAGGGATAACTATACATTTTTTGGCATTTAGTTTAAGGCCGTGACTACGGCACCAGTTGTCCGTTTCAGTGAGGCCTTTCTGTAGGATGTGTGTATCTGCTGGTGTATCGACTATGGCACCTAGTTTGCAGTCATCTGCGAACTTTGTCAGCCACAGCCCTCCCATGTTTGCTTTAACATCTGAGAAATAAATGCCGAACAAGAGGGGTCCCAGGACAGATCCCTGTGGGACACCACTTGTGACTGGCTTTGAGTCTGACATTGCTCCAGCGATTTTAACTTTATGGGTTCTGTCCTTTAGCCAGTTTGCAACCCATCTAGTGACGTAAGGGTTTACTTTTAAGCTGTTTAGCTTATCTATGATGCCTGAGTGGGGTATTGTGTCGAAGGCCTTAGCCAAGTCCAGGTATACTGTATGGACTGCTTTGCCCTCATCAATGGCTCTAGTGACTGTTTCGAAAAAGTCAACCAGGTTTAAAAGGCAGGATCTGCCCTTTACAAAGCCGAACTGGGTGGGGTCAAGCGTCTGTAGGTCCCCTATGTCTCCGTTTATGAGTTCCATAATGATTCTTTCTCCATAGCTTTGCAGACCAGGCTAGTCAAGCTTATGGGGCGGTAGTTTCCAGGGTCTGTAGAGGCACCTCCCTTGTGGAGTGAGACCACTGTTGCTGTACGCCAGTGTTCAGGTACATATCCCGAAGTAAGGCTAAGGTTAAATAGCATTTTTATGTGTGGGTTTAGCTCCTCTTGGAGTTCACGTAACACGCACCCCGGGATACCGTCAGGTCCCATTGATGCTGTGTTTTTTGCTTTGTTTAAGGCGGTTCTCACTTGGACATCTGAGATGACAGGGAGATTACATTCAGCTGGGATAAGTATTTCTTCTTTTGGGGGTGAAGGAGGCGAGAAATTTGCACTGAACCTGTCAGCCAGAATGTTAGCAATATCTGTGGGTTCAGTGTATTTTTTGTTGTTGTGATCCAACTCTGAGCATATCTGAGGGTTTCCGCCCAGGTTTCTAACATAGCTGAAGAAGGCTTTGTGGTTATCTTTAGTGTCCTTAGCAATTTTTCTCTCAAAGTTTGCCTTGGATGTTTTTATGAGAGAACGTAGTTTTCTGCTCATGTTGATCAGAGATGTCTTCCCTTCATGGGATTTCGCTCTGACGTGCAGTAGCTTCCTTCTTTTGTTATACAATTTGTTTATGGCTGAGGTCCACCAGACAGGACGCTTACATTTGGTGGAGAGGGACTTGGATTTGTTTGGGATTGCATGAGCCATGCATTCTTGGAGATGTCCATAGAAAGCATTTGTGAAGGATTCGGCATTGTGGGATGTGGTATCCACTGGCACAGTGGGCTTAAAGGATACCATCTCAGTCTTAAGAAGAGTGAAGTCTGCTTTTGAGAAGTTTTTCACTGTGGTCTTTTGTGCTGGGGTGGAGGTGGGATATGTATATCCAGGGTGATTAGTTTGTGGTCAGATCTCACTAGTGAGGGGTATACTTCCGGTGTGGAGCATTTTGTCCCCATGTTTGTGATGATCAGGTCTAGTATATTATCTCCACTAGTGGGAGAGGTGACTAGTTGTTCCAGTGCATTTGAATTTATGAATTCCAGGAACCTTTGGGCTAGGGTATTAGGGCTAGAATAATGTACCCAATCTATGTTTGGGTAGTTGAAGTCTCCCATTATGATGGTATTTTGTGATACATTCATATCCTCCAATGTCTTCAGGAAGGCTGAGTGGGGTTCTTGAGATTGGGAGGGTGGTCTGTAACATGCTACCAATTGTATAGCAGTTTTGCCTATGGTTAGTTGCACTTGTATGGTCTCTGATGCTTCATGTGTTGCTACTAACCTGGAGGTGTGGGTGTCCTTTATGAATATGGACACTCCCCCTCCCTTTGTGGTTCGGCCCGGGTTTTGGGGCCGAAAAGCATGATACGAGGTATAGCCTGGTAGCGCTGGGGTGCTCTCAGGAGCCTTGAACCAGGTTTCAGTTACTGCACAGACGTCGATGTTCTCCATGCTGAGGAGTGCATCAAGTGCCTGCATCTTGAGATTTAGACTTCTGGCGTTGAGCAGCATTACCCTTAGTTTTTTTCCATTTTTGTTTTCTAAGGAGGTGGGTTTGTCTTTTGAGCCTTGCCTAAAAAGGCACTATGAGGGTGGCAAGAGCCTTAGCCAATATCCGGAAGCCCAGTGGTGACAGGTGTAAGCCATCCCTTGCGAAGCAGCGTGGCTTGTCCAACATATCATCCCAGGCAGACAGACATTGGATCCCCTTAGAATGACACCAGTACTTGAGCCAATTGTTAAAGCTGATCATCTTGTCTTTGTATTGTGGTATCATTCTTGGTGAGGGCAAGATGCTGCTCAGGGTCAGGGTCATACCAGCCTGGGCTACATAATCGGAGAGCTCCTCTATGTCTCTTTTCATGTAGTCCAGGGAGGTACATCTCAGGTCATTCACACCAGCATGGACAATGACTGAGTCATATTTGTACTTGCTTTGGAGTGACCTGAGTGCGTGTGTTATGTGGCGGATCCTAGCTCCCGATAGGCAGCTCACAGTCACCTTCTCCTTGTTCAGCCTGGTCAGTGGGACATCAGTGTGTCTGACTATGGAGTCACCTATTACTAGTGTATCAGGCAAGGTGTTTGGCCTTAAGGGCTGCGATTGGTTGACACACTGATTTATTGAAGTATGTGTTGCATGTGTTTTGTTTTGAGGTGGTGGATTTTTGGATGTCTGCTTTGGGAGCCTCTGTTGTTTTGGTAAGTTTTTTATTAGAGCCTCCGAGTATGTCTTTGCGTTTTTATGTGTTATGTGTTTGGTTTGCAGTTGTGGTAGGTCTATGTGGGACTGGGATTGTTGTGTGTGTGGTTGCCATCTCCTCCTGTCTGGTCATGCCAGTCCTGAGTTGAGAGAGTTCAGCCTCCAGTTTGGCTATATAGTTGCATCTCTCACATGTATTTGTGTTTGTTGGGAGGAGGAGAGGGTTGTCTGTGTACATGAGACAATTGTAGCATTGTCTCAAGATGCCCAGATTGACCAGCTGAACTGGAGACGACGCCAGTAATCTACCACTCGACATGCTAGAACAGTATAAGGGAGTGGTGTACCTTTAAGGGAAGTGGGTATTCACATGGGTGGTAAGTAGATGTAGTGTTTTACTTAGTACGAGAGTGCTTACTTAGTAGAGAAGTATTGAGAACAAGTGCTAGGCTTATAATACAGTGAGTAGTCTGGTTATACTACGAGTAGAGCTTTCTTAAGGGAACGTTTGAAGAACAGACTTGGCAGAGCCAGAAAAAGTTTAACCTTGTTTAACCGGCGCTGCGCTATACGCACAACCACGCAAAGCCGTGCAAACGCGGATTTTAAACAGTGAACTACAAAAGAGCTGGAAATGGTCCCAAACAACCAATTACTACAGCTTCTTGTGCTGAGGTCACTTCCCCCAAGGACAGGTAGGCTGCTCAAGGCTCCCTACTCCCACTGGTTGAGCAAAGAAACTTCCTTCTATCCAAGTAAGGTAATGGACAACACAGGAACTACACCACAGTCCAGAATACAGCAATGCCTGTAAACTGGTCTAAACTAGTCGCGGAAGGCGGGAAAACAAGGATTATTTTTTTGTTTTTTTGGTAGAAACACACAGAAAATGCAGAAACAGTGATAAATTAGTTACACAGGCTAGCACACTTTAGTGGGCAGCCTCCACAGTTAAATTAAACAAACAAACAAGCAAACTTTTGATCATATTCGACTAAGATGTAACTTTTAAGTGCAGATTTTAAAATAATGCAGCAATCAGTTAAAAAACAGTTCAGGCTAGTTCAAGGTAAGCTACAGAAGCTATTTCAAGTGAAAAAAAAGCAAAGATACTTAAATCCAGAAGGTAGTCGCTTTTCTGAGTTCCCTGCTGCTAGGACCACTCTGTAAACCCACGTGGAGCTTGTCTGAGTAGTCGCCTTTCTGAGTTCCCTGCTGCTAGGACCACACTGTAAACCCACGTGGAGCTTGTCTGAGCAGTATAGCCAGAAAAAAACGCCCAGAGGCAGATTTTAAACAGTGAACTACAAAAGAGCTGGAAATGGTCCCAAACAACCAATTCCTACAGCTTCTTGTGCTGAGGTCACAGTAATTTATTTCCATACTGCTCTTCTTACCAAGGAACTCATGGTATTGTGACTCTTATTTATGCAAGGTGCTTCTACGCCACATCTTCAAGCCCTCTTTTTCGTTTTCAGTCATGTCAGATATAATTGCCCTTAGCCAGAGTAATTTCGCAAACACTTCCGTGTAACCCCAATTCTCCTCCTTTTTAAACTCTGCTATAGCATCAAAAATATTTAATGCTGTCTTTCTGCTAAGCATGTGTTGTCTGTTTGTGACCCTGAGAACTGCAGATGAGTGTCATCAAAGGAACTTAGTGCAGTATTAACTTCTCTTATGCTCCATTCATGTTGCAGTGGTGGTGCTGCGGTAGCATTGTCGCCTCACTGTTCAATTCTCAGCTAAAGCTTCTTCTGTGTGGAGACATGTGTGAATGGGCGTACCTTCGTTGAAGGTTTTATGTCAGGGCTGGCAACTCAGTACGTAAAAATCTACTGCCAGTCCTTAGCGGGCCGGAGTTCTGCTGTGGCGACCCCTAACCGGGAAAAGCCGAAAGATGCAACAGTCTAAAACTCATATTGCCGGTCAATCATGCCATAGATTTCTTTACTCAGTCAGTCAGAATAACCAACAGAATAATCATGTTTCTTTACATTCTACATGTTTGAAAAGCTGTCAACATCAAATCAGGTTAAATTTCTGTGTTGTCTTACCTTTCCAGTCTTGGCACTCTAAGCAAATTAAGCACAGTTGATATCCAGTCATGTCTGGTTACCTCTTCCGACATCACCACTCCAGCATCTACTCTATGTTCCCTTGTCTAGGCCACCCTGTCTTATGTCTCCATTTTGTTGTACCCTTCTAGTGATTATTTTCACCCCTCTTTCACTAGATGAATGTTATATAATTACATATTGACTCCCATGGTCCCCATATTTGTTCTATTTTTATCATAAAATGTAGCTATTTCTTTGTCACTAACATATTCAGTAATATTAACAGTTATAATTTTTTTCACTGGTGCCATTAATTTCACCTTCACTTCATATTAAAATAGACTCACTGCCCCAATGTTAAATAACATTGCTCTCTACTTGATACAAACAGCACTGGAGTGATGATGCCTCTGTAGCATTGCATTATCAAATCTGTTACTGCAGATATCCAAATTAAAACAGCGCAAATGATTTTTAGAAATTGAGGCTTCCAAAATTGAATTGCATACATTAGATAAACTGCCCACATTTTGCTTGAGTAATGTAACAAATTGACTGTTTAATGAGATAGGGAGATAAATCATGTTTATGCTGCTGCTATTTACAAATAGTTTTCCACTGCCACACACTTTAAACAAATAAGTGCCTCAAATTAAATACCGTTTTTCATACTGAAGTCCCAGGTAGTGCATGCAGGGCAAACAGAGTAGCAACATCTCAGTATTTAATACTAAATTATTAAACACCTAACTGTAAACATTCCTGTTGAATCAGTGTTGTGTAACAATTTCTTGATGATAAAACTTTTAAATACCTAAGAATACTAATAGTATAAAATTTCTAACATTTTGATATAACGCACTAACAAATTCATTTCTTAGCACAGATGCAACATTAAATCTTGAGTAAACAAGACATAAACATTATGTAGGACTCTACATTTTGCACTAGTACAGCCTTCATAGTTATACCCAGATTCCCAACTTAAGTGAGAAAATCCCCATTTGTTGCCCTTCATATGTTGAATTTTTTTCCTGATGATCTTAGATTTGAAGGCTGTCATAGCAACTGTTGTTGACTAACCAAAAATATTTAACTCTCTTTTTGACTTTATTTTTTTTAAAAACAAGTAAACAAAATGAATGGGCTAATTTGCGATTTCCAGGGTAATGCCAGGCTGAGGTACCCAAGTACGAATGTAATGTAATATGTTTCTTTCTCTTCTCTTCTCTCTTGTTCATCTGCAATATGTGTGTTGTTCTCATGACTTAGGAATATGTAATTTTTGTCATGTTTTGTATAAAAGGAGAGAGAATTTCTTTTGAAGTAGGTTAGATCCCCAGACCTGTTATCTCTTCTTGTGAGTCCAACAAGATACAAGTCTTAAAACTGTCTTTCTTGTTAGATGTAATTGTAATCTGTAATGGACATAATGGTTTGCAGATCACTAAGAGACACCAGGATGGAGCCAATGGAAGGATACAGATTTGCTTATGTGATTGGTGGTTCAGCTTTTGTTCCTGAAGAAATATTGCCATGGCAAATAGAAGACTTGGTGAAAGCATTGTATTGTTTTATTGGTGATTACTAGGATTGGAGTCCATGGGATCATTGAGAAGCCTAGTCCAAATTCCCATTTGCTTCCAAGCACTGTCTGGTTAAGTGACTTGCTTAAGGTCACACAGTAGGCAAATGAGGACTGAGAAAATCAAAACCTGTAACACAGGATCTACAGCTCACAGCCTTAATCCTGTGCACCAACTGACAGACTGTGCTATGAGGGAGTGTATGTTGTCTTGTTTTTGGTTGGTTAGTCTTTGACTATTTAGTTATTTATCTAACTTATGACTGTTAGGGGCAATGTTACTGCAGTAAACGATAACCATGGCGCTTGGGTATTGAGAGCTTAGGTTTTCCAGTACACATTCTGTGTGTTTTGAATACGTTTTAATTAATTTTTTTGTATGTCAATCTATGTATATAATATGTATTTGCACTATTTCTTATTATTTAAGTAAAGTTAATTTATTAACTTTTGTTACTGTGGGATGTCATCCATTATTAATTGGTATATTTATGCACTGTTATTTGTCTGATAAGAGGAAAAACATTACTTGTACTGTGTGGTATACAACTCCCATTAAACTGTACAGGCCTACTATCAGTGAAAGAGATTATTTGGTGTATTCATACCTGGCTTAATTTATGAGCAGCAGGTAAATAGCAGCATCTCACTATTCCAGGGTGGTAGCATTCCTGCTCTGCCAAGGAGAAAGCTTTTGGTATCCGGTTAAATCTGCCAGCCTTACACTAGGAGTTATGTCTGTGAATAATATGTTGTGTGAAAGACAGTTGTCATGGGTAAAGAGGTACTGGAAGACATTAGTTCACAGTGAGTGAAAATATCTGGATTCTTGACCATTGATTCAGCTCTGTAAGTGTCCTTTATGCAGTCTAGTCTGGGTGAGACATCCATACTCAGGACAGCAGTTCATATTCCTGCCTGTTTGAAAGGAGTCTTTATGATGGCAGACATGGGGGAGGGGGCAAAATCAGTAAGGAAAATACATGTACACCATGTTGTTCAAGAGGCAGTTACAGCCAACACTTGCCCATTGATGAATAAACCATTCACACACTGTGTGGTTTATTTAATCATTTTCTTAAAATGTGTAAAACAGGGAAAAAGTGGTGAAAGAAATATTTTATTTATTGATTTAAATGCATATAACTTTGTTTCTGACTCCAACTCTGCTTCAGAGTTGTTTATGAATGCTGTAGGTATGTGTACTGGATACTGTGACTACTGAGATGCCAGAAATGTTGCACAAAACAGAATCACTGGATGGAAAAATTCAGCATTAATATGTTCTCTCAAAGACTGACAGTGGTGCAATGTATAGTATCTGGATAAAAAGTACATTGGGTATTCAGGGGACAGAGGAGGGATCAAACTTGACATTACTGGCTTATTCAGGCCATAAACCAACCCCATAAAGGCAGAAAGATCTGTGGTTTGTTTACATTAATACAGTTTGCAGTTATTTGTTTCAGTGCCACTGCAGCAGCCTAACATGTACTACGAAGAGGGGTCTGTATTAGAAGAATGAAACGACTAAACATCGAACGGCGTAAAGGCCGAAAATGCCGGACCTCTAAGTGCTTTTTGTGAGATCACAGTCCAATGAAGATTGGAATATTGCCCTTTCCTCACTGTAGTGTGATCTTGGAGTTGGTATATATATTTAGTGGGGGTCGCAGCCCCTCACAATAGTGAGTTTCTAGGTCCAGCATTTTCGGCCTTAAGGCCGTTCAATATTTAGTCTTTTTGTTTTTCTAATATAGACCCCTATGAAGAGCTGTCTGTGTACAGCTGCACATGATTGAAGAATACACATAATATGCAGATGCAGTAGTTGTGTGTCTTGCTTTAAGCAGTCCAACCAGTCTTATGTTAATTTAGTGAACTTTGTCCTCCATGGCAGCCAGTAATCCATGTTTTCTACCTAGCTACCTAAATAGCTAGGACAGCACAGTGGTGCAGCCATTGTGTTTTTGCCTCACAGCAAGAGGTTCTCCAATTTGATTCTCGGCTTTGGTGCCTTCTGTGCAAAGTCTGCATGTCCTCCCTGCATCTATGTGGGTTTCCTCCTGGTGCTTTGGTTTTCTTCCACATTACAAAGACATGCCTGGAGCATTTCTCAACAGGCCGCCGCTGAAAATTGGCTTCATTCCAAGTCGGATGTTCACAGTAAACAAATATTAAATAAATAAATAAGTTTTTCATTATTTTTCACATTTCGACCACCTGCTGCTTGATCAGCATGCTGACAACTGTTGAGGATAAACTTGATGTCATCAACTCTTAGTACTTGTAATTGTTTTATATATCCTCCAAAACTCCCCACTGATATGCCACAACCTACACTTCACTTCTTCAAAACTTCTTGTTATTTTTAAAATTTATCTGAATTGGCTTTTTCTTGTCCGCAAAGCACTATTGAGGTGGCTACCACTCTTCTCCGTTCTTGTTGCATTTTTCTTGTTTTCAAATCTCATTTATAGTTAATGTATTCTACTTTTCAATCGTTATTTGACTGTCAGTTATTTTCATACACTATAATTTCACATGCTCATGATGAACTACCTAGTTTAACCAAAAATAAATAAATCAACTGTAATGCATGGCACATTGGAATACATGATCCAGCCTCTTGAAGTACAGTGAGACTTCATCTAAAACTGATTTGGTATGCAAAAGGCCACATTTAAAAGTATTGCAAGTAGCCATATTTCTTTACCAAGTTGGAGTCAATTCACTAATGGTTTTTAACTTGTTTAATCTTATTAACCAGTAAAAACATGATTTAGCAATTATAAACTCCACACTTGAGCACTATTGTGACCAAAACCAAAAATTCAATTATTCATTTGTTTTTATCCAGAAACCAGGTGCCATAAAAGTGCATATGCATGTAATTGAAGCAGAGTTAAAAAGTGTAAGTGATTCATTAAACAACGATAGAATTGTCTGTAACATAACCAACAGATTTAGAAACAAACTTTTGCCTGAAACAGATTTTAGATTAGACAAATCTGTGAATGTACACAATGCAGATGAGATAACCCATTTGCAATTGAGAGAGTTGCAGAGGAGATGGGTCCATGTCTCTGAATTTAAACTGAAAGAGAAAAAGAGTATTAGGTTAAAAGTCACTTAATGACAGTTGTAATATTGTGAGACAATTCAGAAACCTTTTGATAACTGAAAGGCATAACAATAAGCCAGCAAATGATTACGCAGTTAAAAATGAGAGTGAAACCCCTGGATATATAGCATTTTGCTCAGAATGTCATTTCAGGCATGTGATTTCCAAGATAACTGTACACTGATTAATAACTTAATTTCAGTTCTCCCTATGTGAAAAAAGAAACTGTGAGGAAAAAAAGAGCAATTGAAACTGTAAGTTTAGGTAAACTTCAGTCAGTGGCTAGTAATTACATTGACTAGATGCCAGCAAAGAAGCAGTTTTTTTGAATCTGAAAGAAAACCAATCAGAAAAGGTGGAGAAAGTGCTGGCTGGGAAGAATCCTGTAGCAGTTCAGCAAAAAGCAGTTCAAGTTTCAGTTTTAGTACATTGTGTGGCTTCTGTTAATTTAGAGGCTAAAATAAATCAGATGTACTCTGAGGTAGAAAACATGAATGAAACATTGAAAGAATTTGTCAACTCAAAACACAAAAGGCTGGAAAAATAGAAGAAGCTTTAGCTAGCTATTCAGATGAATTTATAAAAACTGAAAAAATGGGCTGAAATGAAGAAAAGGTTGGCTGAGTACGAAGCTTTTCAAGAAGGGCTGTTTTAAAAAATAGTGGCGTGAGAAGACAACATTCACAGAGAAAACCTGAGCTTTTCTCCAATGCCAAAGAAACTGAAAGGACCAAACTGTAGTAATTGTCTGTAATTTTGTGAAAGCATAAACAAACAACTGGACTGATATTCCACACTAGAATTTGTTGACTGAAAGGGCACATTGTGTGTTCTAAACCTGTCCATTTGAAAGCAGCCAAAGCCTAGATTAGAAAAGTTGCAGTCATACCAGCAGAAAGCCTTGATACTGACAAAACTGTGGTAGAATGATAAAGTATTAAAAAATCGTAGTGACCCACCCTTCCTCTTTGGAGCATCTCTCCTCCCTTGCAGAGGCTCATTGAGCCTTGCTTTCATTCTTTGAGTCATAGAGAGAAAGAGAGTGTTTCTTAATGCCATCTCTGTTTATTTGCATACAAGTAGCTTGCCAGCTCCTGCATGTGCCCGAGCCATTAGTCAAACTTTGTGACCCTAGTTTAAAGTAACAGTCCAACTTATTTCATGGCCAGTGTTTTATTGAATGTGTAGTATTGTTTGAATGTTAGCCTTTTACGTGTTGTCTGTAGGTCCTTCATGCATTTGCCTTGTTATAATATTTTGGCACAAAGTAAGGTGTTGGTATTTATTGCCTTTTTCTCACAGTCATAAAGGTAGATTTTGGTATATTGAAATTAACCCCAATCCTTCTTAACCATTCAGTCATCACTTAATCTGAGTATATCTAAATCAGATATAGCAGTAGTCTCTAATTTACAATCATCAGTATACTTTAACTGTGTGTAAGATGATTTTGGTAACATTCAAAAGAATAGGTTAAACAACACTGGACCAATGACTGTACCCTGCATAACACCAGTCCTTGTGTGCCTTTCAGTTGATAATGCTTCCAAAACAGCCACCTTTTTGACATCTGTCAACTAATGTTGAAAACAATCAGTAGTATAAAGACGGATACTGTATGTTATCTTGACATATCTGATTTTGTTGAGTAGTAAAGTGACATATGCTGCAGCCAAATCAAAGTATACAGCTGTGAGTGTAAGATCACGATCATTAGCCAAGCTTTACTGGATCATAAAATTCTGCAAGTTTACTCACTGTAGAGTACCCTTTTTATAAAACCCTAGTGTGTAATATCAGTTTGCTTATTATATCTGTTTTGTTCTCTTGTATCGTTTTGGCTAGCATGCATTTTCCAAAAATAGATGCAAGACTAATTGTGATGGTATAGTGGTGATGGAAAGGTTGACAGACGAGATCAGACAGGAGTCCCCGTGGACTATGATGTTTGCAGATGACATTGTGATCTGTAGTGAGAGTAGGGAACAGGTGGAGGAGACCCTGTAGAGGTGGAGATATGCTCTAGAGAGAAGAGGAATGAAGGTCAGCAGGACTAAGACAGAATATATGCGTGTGAATGAGAGGGAGGATAGAGGAATGGTGAGGATGCAGGGAGTAGAGGTGGTGAAGGTGAATGAGTTTAAGTACTTGGGATCAGCTGTTCAGAGTAATGGTGACTGTGGAAGAGAGGTGAAGAAGAGAGAGTACAGGCAGGATGGAATGGGTGGAGAAGAGTGTCAGGAGTGTTTGTGACAGACGAGTACCAGTAAGAGTGAAAGGGAAGGTCTACAAGAGGGGTAGTGAGACCAGCTATGTTATATAGGTTGGAGACAGTGGTATTGACAAAAAGGCAGGAGTCAGAGCTTGACATGGCAGAGGTGAAGATGTTAAGATTTGCACTGGGTATGACGAGGATGGACAGGATTAGGAATAAGTATATTAGAGGGTCAGCCCAGGTTGGAAGGTTTGGAGACAAAGCCAGAGAGGCAAGATTACATTGGTTTGGACATGTGCTGAGGAGGGATGCAGATTATATTGGGAAAAAGATGCTAAGGATGAAGCTGCCAGGTAACAGGAAAAGCGGAAGGCCTAAGATGAGGTTTATGGATGTGGTGAGAGAGGACATGTAGGTGGTTGGTGTGACAGAGCAAGATGCAGAGAACAGGAAGAAATAGAAACAGTTGATCTGCTATAGCGACCCCTAACAGGAGCAGACGAAAGAAGAAGAAGAAGAGTTTTGTATCAAGCAATCATCACTGCTGTTATCAAAAGGAACCACAGTGGAGATCTTTCAGCCCATAGGTACAAAATTTCTAGTTATTATATTAAATATATAGTACACATAAGTACTGTTTCATCCTTTATTAAATGGATGAATGATCCATTTGTACTGTCAGCTTGCATGCTACTAGAACTTTTAATGTTTTTCAGAATTGATCAAATTTCATGTAACTTAATATAAGGGCATAGAAAATAATTTTTATATAACGATGATCAGTTTTGTAACATCTGGCCTATCAGATGAGTCACAAGTAGATGAACAAATAGTGAATTCTTTAACCGTACGTTTTGCCTGAAATAGTCAAGAGGACTGATGTTTGAGTATCTTTGTTTTGAATTTATATACCTGGGTGTTGCATTCCAGTGTGCTTCATTTCACATAGAATGCTGCCCAAGTTGTGGTCATGAACCCCTTGAAGATAGACTGGAGCTGGTGGTTGGTTCTGGAGATTTATGTCAGTGGGGATGCTGTCTGGGGCTCTATCTGCCTTCATTACCACAAATGTATCTCTTAGGCCATTGTTGTGGGTGATGCATTGAATCAGGGTCAGTAGCTGTATTCCTGATGCCATCTTCACTTCAGTCTTCTGGAGAAGTTGCTGTGACTGCCTCTCTACCCTAGGCCAGTAATCAAGGAGCCTCAATCCTCATCACTGACACTGGTGAGAGACGGTCACTAAAAACAGGAGTGGATTTACTCAGTATTTTCAGATGCAGCTCTCCGCATCAAGCACAGTTTCACCCAAGAGCACACAGGGAACATGCTCCAGACCTGGGACTGGAGAGACTGTCTTTCCAGATCCCAAAAAAATCATGTTGGAGCACTGTGTCCCAGTTCCAAGTAGCTGACACACCCACACCTGGATATTTGATTTTCACTCACACTCATTCACTCCTGGGAAAGGCTGGTACAGATTCACTAACTGTACCCCTTCTGCCCAGACTATAAGGTAACCACACTGCCAACACTCAACTACTCTAAGGCTCTTACAAGGTTATCCAATTATAGTGAGTAAAATCAATATTAATGTAAATGGTAGAGTATAATCAAAGCAGCAAGGCTTTTCGGAGGGGCCATGGCATCACTAAAATAAGAAGTACTCTCAGGATGTTAAAAGTATTCTCTAAAAGACCAGCCACAATGAAAGGTATAAAATATTTAATAATAAATAATAAAATAGAAAACATGAGAATACTAAATATCTAAGTACAGTAAACACCAGAATTTCAGTCACAGGAGAAATAAAAATAAGTAACAAAATAACTAGCACAACCTCCAAATGTTCTCATCTTGTGAGTGATCCCTTGAATCAATGTCTGTAGCTTAGTGATAGCAATCAGAACCAAAGACTCTTCTCCTAGGACTTCCCCCTTTTGTCCTGCAGGGTTTATTGGTGGAGGCTGAGGAAGGGTGTACCAGGCTTCCCTGTCCCAGAATACATGGTTTGAGGCCTGGATTTAATACAGTTTCTTGAAGACTAACAGTGGTGAGATATGTTCATTCAAGTTTGAATGGCTTAATGTATGTGCAGGACTGCAGCGTAACCAACATGCTACCTTATCAGGTGCATCCTTAGGTGCTTGCCACCCCACTGAGCAACACTGGATGCCCACACATTGTTTTCTTAATCCCACATATATTATTTTAGATTATTATTTTAATATTTCATTGCATAAACTTGTGTACTATGGAACTAGGTAAGACAGATGTCCCCCCTCCCCTTCGATTATTAGTAGGAGTCAGATTATTTAGAAACCATTAGCTCATAGACTAGTAAGCATATCAAGTCGTCGTCCTTTCACGTTTGCAAAGTATGTCACCAGTGTTTTCATATACAGCCCTTTTTGATTTGAGTAGTGAGCACTGTTAATTGATTGAAAAGGGTGGCAAGAATTTTGAAGTTTGTTTAAAGATATATAACGCTAGGCATCTTACTGTCCCTATGATCACTTGCCTAGTATGTTCCTTTATTCCTGCACAGGATGGCTTTCTGGAGGTTGTCTTCCTTCAAGGAGGAGCTCAGGCAGTGTGTCTTGTATGCTGTATTTTATAGTGAGGTTTTGTTCAGCCTACCTTCACAAGACATGGTAAATGACCTCTTGAAAAGGAAGGAGGATTCACCACTGACAAGTACCTTTGATTCCTTCAGCTCCCATTCATCTTTTCTTCCAGCAGAAGCCCAACCCAAGAAACAGCAGCCCCCTTGGAAGAGTGAGAAGAGTCCTTAATTGTCAGTTTATCTTGTCTCCCTTTGCTGTTCCAGTTGTGACATCCAGGAAGATGACTTTAAACAGTTCCAATCCTATCATGCAGGTTTTCCATTGCAAGGTCCATTTACCAGAGTTTGTCTTAGCTTGAAGAACAATCACAATGGTTGTGACTACTTGATGTTCTCATAGTAGGATTTGTCTTAGAATTTTAGATCCCTCCTCGAAAATGTTCCGTTCAGAGACTAGGCCATTTCCACAAAACTCTTCGGACTGGGCCAGACGGTGATCCTTAGAGAGGTTATCAAGCAGCCTCACTTTTGTGACCAGGCCTGTGATTCTATTTCCAGCTCTTTCTGGTTCTGAAAGGGATGGAAAGCTTCTGGTTTCATCCTAAACTGTAGCAGTTTCAGTGACCATATCTCAAAATGTCAGATTAAGAGGATGCAAGAAAGGTAACTATGTTGTACTAATTTGAAAATTACCGTCAAGCTGGTGTTGTAAATTTATCTTCTAAGACTGAGTCACACCTGAAAAGGGTCTTTAGGGCAAGCATGCTCAACCTGGCCAACAAATGTATAAATAATTCAAGTAACTCTCCGGTGAGTTATGTCCCTTGTTGTCATAGGGCACCAGAATGGTGTCGCTGGACATGATGGATGACTTTTGCCACAACAGAGTTTTGAACCCTCTCAAGAGGTCCCTTCATTTTATTGTGGGAGAACACTTCCAGTACAGAACTCTATCATTTGGTCTTTTCTTTGCTCCTAGAGTGCTTACCAAAGTGACTACATGGACAATAATGTTGACATCACTAGACAGGATGCTTCCCTGCAGGAGGACCATAATTTGAGAGAAGTCCTCTCTAATCCTTTTCAAAGGATTGTCTTCAGTGATGCATATCTGGATACTTTACAGACTTTGATATTCCTCCTAGCATTAAGAAACCAACGGATCAGAACTTAGAGCCCAAAATCTCAGATCTCTTGACTCCCACTGAACATTTATTTGCTAATGAAAAAAACAAGCTAATTAATATCTTTACTAATGTAAGAAACTTGGCATTTCACATGGCTATCATCATTTTACCTTATTTTTCCTTTCTACTTGTTTACAAAAAATCCATGTTTATAGCTTAAGCCAAGGGCATAAGTCTAGACATTCACACTTGTAAAATAAGAGAAAATATTTAATTCTACATAAATATTATCAGCGCACATTTAACCTCACTCCCACCTCAGCAGCCCAAGATCACATCATAGTAGCATTCAACTTGCTTTTATCCAGCCTGTCTTCCCTTGTTATATTGTAAAAAAACTATATTTCTTGCAACTAAAAAAGCACTTGTTTAATATCTTTAACTCATAAAAAAGTCACTGAAGAGTCTTGTCCCCACATTTAAAATGCCCGTGGCTACACACTACACAAACCTACTTTACTATATATAACATGCAGTTTATATCATTAAATATTTTATGTAAATATGAAGAACAAAAATTGTTTTACTTACAATTACTTAGCCCCTTTTAATGTCCTTCCAAACATTAATGACATAACGTGGGGTATTTGCTTTGTAGTCCATCCACAAGTTTAAGAAGTCAACAAAAGTCCAGTCTTTCTCAGCTACTTTTTCTTACAAAGCTGTATTTCACAAATTTGATTGATGCTTTATATTCTCCCAAGTATTCAGTAATGTCAACTTTGCTAAGCTTCTTCCTGTTCATCTCTCTCTCCCAACACCAGACTCTGGCTCATGTCCAATGTACTGATTCTTAGAGTCAATTCCTGTGCTTTTTTCTTTCTCTCAAGCACTTTCCTTTAGAACACTGGAAAAGATTTCACAGCAAAGTCTCTCTATGAGCTTTATTGTCAGAAGAATGAGGAGAAGAGTCTCTCTCTTTGCTGACTCACTTTTTATTGAATAAATGTTATTTCCTCCTTAGCCTATATTGCATCAAAAAATCTCGTTGATCCTCCAGGAAAAAGTATCTGAAGGTAGCTGACTGCAGCACCTTGAATCTTACTGCAGCCTCTTGACATTCCCTCATTGCTGGAATAAATGTGCTTCTCTTCTGACTGGTGTACAGTGAATAATCGTTTTCCACAAACACTGCTGTCTCCAGTTTTTCCCTTCTGCCACAGTTTTATCAGGATCAGCTCTTTCTACTGTTATGATTGCTTCTGTACTAGTACAGGTCTTGGCTGCTTTGTTATGGCTAGGGTTGACACATACACTCAGTGTGCCCTTAAACCCTTTCCATTAACAAATCTTGCTTTAGAATACCAGTCCAGTTGCTTATTTATGCACTCATAAATTTAATATAGCCTGTTCCTTCCAGTTTCCCCTGGTACAACCGAACATTTCGGGCTTTCTCTGCACGAGCTGTCTTCTAAATCTGCCATTTTTTAAAGTATCTCTTCTTGAAAATTCTCATACTCTGCCAGCCTTTTATTCATTTCATCCTTTTACTTTTGCAGTTATATCAGTTCAGCTGGATGTCTAGTTAAAGCTTTTCTAAATTTTTTTCTAGCCTTTTGTTGTTTGAATTGATATACTTCTGTTTCATTTATTTTAATCACCTCTGCATACATTTGTTTTTTCCCCCTAAATTACTAGAAGCTATCTCTTGTACCACAGCTGAAGCTTGAACTGCTTTTTGCTGAACAGCTGCAAGGTTCTTCCCAGCCAGTGTTTTCTCTTTACCTTTTCTAGTTGATTTTCTTTCAGGTTTTCTAAATTTCTTCTTTGCTGTTATCCAGGCATTGTCCTTACTAGGAAGTAACTGAATTTTACTCAAGCTAACTATATCACCGGCTCTTATTTCTCAGTTTCTTTTTTAACACTGAGAGAGTTGTAATTAGGCTGTTGATCATTTTGCGTCCATCTTGGACAGCTTGTTTACTTTGTTTGTTGGCTAGAATAGTCTGAGCAGAGTCCGTTTTAGCGGCGGCATAGGGAGAAAAGCTGCAAAAGTTTAACAGGTACAAATTATGCAATAAAGCATTGACAATAGATAAACACATGCCAGGATAAACAAAAATAGTAGGCTGGTGGGAAGAAATATAAGGAGTGAAAGGAAGAAAAATAAGTGAAGAAATCAGATTAGAGGAAATGAGAAAAATAAAAAAGTGTAGGATAGTGGGAAATGAGAGTAATTATGAGAGTAAAAAGTGATAATGAGCAAGAGTGTAAGATGGTGTGAGGAGATGTTGCTGATACATGTATAAAGGACAGGATAATGTAGAGGGCACTTTTATGGCCCAACACCGGCTGGTCAGGCACTTTATTAATGGAATTGTACAGCTCCATCTTCTTTTTGCAGAACTTCTTCCTTCCTTGGGATTTAGACCATGACTGCAGACACACCAGTCCTCTATAAACCAACTGGTTTTGGTGACTTTGAAATTAGTCTGTTTGAAAAGTACTATTTTTTCTGGTGGCCATCACCACTATTCAGATGCTGCAAGCTGTCGTGTGTAAGGAACCATATTTAAGCTTTCACAAGGATGCCGTCTGTCTTTGGACTGACTGATTTTCATTTCCAAAAGTGGCTTCTGAACTGTCCGTAATCCATTACACTCATCGTGCTCTTTTCTTTTCAGATGTATAAACTAACAGCTGTGCACCTTTACCTTAGGTTCTTCACAAAGTGAGTGCATGAGTTTTAGAAGGCAGAACAAGTGCTCATTTCTTGTACTACAGGGATGGAGGAAGACGCTAGCTACTGCAAAGTAAACATTCCCAAGTTAATTACTGACTGCATTCCGTGTGCCTCTCACAGTTGGAAAACTGCCCATTGAGCAGTGCTGCTGCTGTAGGCAACCCCTCAAGTGGCCTGGCTACTTTTACTCCTGTCTTCAAAAAATTTCCATTGCCACTGTCACTTGGCCAATGGTTCATAACTTCACCCAACATTATTGCTTGGTTTATATGTCTGCGATATGGATTTGACTTTCTGAAGCTTCATCTTTTGGATATCCTTTGGCTTCTGCATCCCTAGGGTACTAGCAGACTACCCATCAAGGAAGACTCCTAATGTCATGTACAACAGATGTGTACTCACCGTATCAATTGGTCTGTGAGGGACTGCCCCTCAATTAAGATTTATTTCCCTTTTGCCATTGTCCTGAGTCTGAGTAGACCCCACATCTAGTGCTGGATTTCTCAAGAAGTAGGGCGGTGTATAGTTACATATCCTTGCATATATTTTTTGTTGTAGCCTTAACTTATTTTTATTAACTTTATTTATCCCTTGTTGACTGGGTTAGTCCTACTAAGCTAGTCACATTTGTTTCCGTGGGAAACCCAAGGTGATTTTAGTTTTAGGGTTCATTTGGACAGAACATCAGTGACCTGGCAATGGGATCTCTTACATCTATCTGTTCTTGCTGATGTTTGACTTCAGGTAAGAGCTACCACCAACTCAAGTAGATGGGACCTCTGTTTTTAATGTCTCATTTAAAGTTACAGATTGTACTTACCTATTGGCAGTGCCCTGCTGGGTGCAGGGGTTAGGCACATTCTTCGATACATGCTGGCATTGCATATGTAGTTAGGAGATGCTTGTACGCCTGAGTGTGGGAGCTGAAGAGGAAAAAAAAAAAGATGAGCTGGGGATTTAAGGGCAGATGATTCTAACTCTGTACACAATGAGATAGGACTTCTTTACACATCACTGATACTGTGAGTGTATGTGTTTTACATGAAATATAAATGTGGCTTCAGGCAAAAAGTTGCCGTTTGTTGCCAACTCTTTTCCATATGCAGTCAGTTTTCTAGGGGCTGAGACAAAGTGTCGTTGGTTGGGTATCATTTTTGAGACATGACTTTGAATACTACTAGCCTGTTTTTTTGCTGTGTGATACTAAGTAAGTAAGTTATTTTCTTTGGGCTCCTGATGCACCCCATAAGAAGTGGAACCCTTGAAGTTCTGTCTCTTTCAGGTTACAGAATTAGTATTTGTAAATGTGAGAGAACTGATGGAATAATGAAAAGCATTCCGCTTTAAGGTTTTGGCTGTTTTTTTGAGTCCTGAACAGTAGTTTATTTACAGTGTTCTAATTCTTATGGATATCTTTAGTAGTGTAGCATATGATTTGCTACACTCAAATATTAATGTGTTATTTTGATGCCATTTGCCTCGGGCAGCTGAAAATGGGGAATTTCTGAACAAATTAATTGTAGCTGCTGTTATTTTCCATTGCTAGTTAGCATTCACTGCAGCATACAATGCCATGTCTGTCTTGTTGAATTTTAGTAATGTTTAATTTTATAAACACGAACCCTGTTCCTGACCTGCAACTGAAATTTGTACACAAGTACATTTTTTTCATTATATGATTAGATTTTCTTTGTGTGTGTGAGCATACACAATGTCAGTTATCCCTATGCTTTAGAAAAACTTTCCTTCCAAATAATTCAGATAATTGAATATCACAGCAGTTAAGTACAGCAGTCACCAAAATCATGTTTTTCGATGTAGCATGTTTCTTGCAGTTAAGTACTGACTTCAGAATTAGCTTACACCATTGATTCGAAAAGATCAGTTAAAATCACTTTCTCAGAATATAAATTGATTATTTTAAGATTATAATAACACTGTTGCATGTCTGCAGTAGGCTTGTAATTTTCTCCAGGGATCTGTTATTCTACTGCCTTCATTAAGTGAAACTGAAAAATGAGGACACATCTTTTATAACACTGCTATATAGCAAATCTGTGTGGTACTTAGAGGGCCATTTATCACTACAGATAGGCATAACCTAAGCATTTATTATGTCTTTCTGACGTAAAACTAATTATAAAATGAGAGTGCATAAAGAGATATGGTCGTACGTATATGAGAAGTTTTACAACTTGCTTTGGAGGTGTTTACAGTTTTCTTAAGCACTTGTTCATTTTTTATTTCATATACTATTGGTCTATAGCAGAACAAATTGCAGAATTTCACTTTAGCCCACTACCACAATATTTGAAGGGAGAGCTTGTTTAGATGGCCCCTACTTTCGTCATTATTTTAATTGGATGTTGTTGCAAGACCCTGTAGAGTAGATATGCCAGCAGATTATCACTAAGTATGTATGTGAATGTCCATCACATTACAGTTTGTCTCAAGAAATGTATCCTGTTTCACTAGAATAGCTCCTGTGGCAACTGCTTGGCAACTTGGTTCTTTAATAGGCTGTACCCTCTGCAAGTATTATAAATTATAAAGTTATGTACTCACAAGTGGCAGTTGAGTGGATGTTGTACAGTACAAACAGTGCAGTATGTTATATACTGAATAAATAGTTTTTCTGAGACTTTAGGTAGAGCTGATGGGGTGGTACATATTTGTGTAAATAAGAGTTCACAATGTAAATTAGCATGCCTGTGGCATGAAGAAGGCAGATGATGGGATGATTTGTAAATGAATGTTAGAAAATAGATCCCTTATTCTTTCTTCTATTGGAGACTGGGTGTAGAAGTACGCTTGGGTCACTCCAGAGCTAATTTAGGAGTGACTTTTAAGAGAATGTGAAGAGGTCTGGTTCAAGGACTACAGTTTTGAATCTACATTTGTACTAGAAGTTAACTGCTTTGCAAGTTTATATGTTATGACTGCATGTAGCATTTGATCTGATATTGCAAGTTTTGACACCTCAAAAATTAAACAAACGCGCGTGCGCACACACACACACACACACACACACACACACACACACACACACACACACACACCAAAACTCACTGCTACACCTTTAGAGTAATGTTTTATTTATCAAAATGGTTGTATAGATGAGTGCCTTCATTTTCCTCCTCCAGTTTCCACCCTGCTTATTTTACCTCCTGTTGTACTTAACCAGAAGGAAATCACACACTTTTATGAAAAAAAATCTTAAAGCCTGTGTCATATCTAGAAGAACTCCTACTCCTTCAGTTCATTTCCACTTCTGGGACTGTAATAGGAACTTTTTTTGTGTGTTTTCTCCTTATTAGTCACCATGGTTGCTGTAGTCTTTTCATCTAGGCAGGAGTTTCTGCTTCTCTGGTTTTCAGAGTAGGTGGCCAGTTCCCCCTTGTTGTCATTGGCCTTGTTTACCTGATCAGTAAAGATATATAATTCACTGATTAGACTAAAGCCTGTTTTTGTGGTTGACAGTTATACTGTGGTCTTGCTTCTGGCAATATAAGGTCCTTCCATTATGGCCTGTGGGTGATCTGGTTGATCCACTGAGGAACTCTGTGTTCACCTGTGGTTGCCATTTTTCTGCTACTTCCTGTATCATCCTTGGAGTTGCTTTCTAGATAGCACTCTGAGTATTGAATGGCCTCTGCTGCTCTAGACCACTCAGAATGTATTTTACATTAGGATTGTATGAATGGTGGCTTGCACAATCTCAAAACCTGATGACTGTGCTTGTTCATACTCATTTGTGCCATCAGGTGTTAAAAAAAAAAGGTCAAAACAAAATTTTTTAGACAGGTGCGTAGTGTGAGTTGTACAGAATGTTTTAATTAGCAAATGTGATTGATTCCTTGTAAACCCACACTTGTGAATTAATTGATATTTCCTTGCAGGATTGCTGAACAGCTACTACAAAAAGACCTTGTCTAAGGAATCCATCAAGGGTTGTCAAGGTGTTTGTGCTGTGTGAGTAGTGACTCTTTGAATTCCATTTGATCAGAATGAGAAAAAGTAGATTTTTATCAAGAAGTATGATTACAAGTAGGGTTATATAAAATAGGCATTTACTGGTGAAAATTTTCAAACGTACCAAGATATTGGGAGCAAATAACTAGAAAGGGAAAGCTAATAGAGTGGGATGAGGCCAAGCTGATATTTGGACTGCAGTGTATGCTGTGGTGCAGCAGGTAATGGTTCTCATTCCTGTCAGACATAAGCTGCAGGCAGCTTGGGAGGGACCCTTTAAGGTGGTAAGGAAGGGCAGTGAAGTTAACTACATGGTAGAACTGCTAGGCAGGAGCACAAATTGTACCATGTTAACATGATGAAGCCTTACAATGATAAGGAGGCCCGTGTGCTGAGTATTTGCAGTGGATGGCAGGAGGAGTCTGAGGGGGATCTGTTGACTGATCTCCTCAGTGAGGCCCGGACTGACACATTAGTGGAAGGGGTAGTAATGTCCCAGTGGCTATCCCCTACCCAGGTCCGAGAAATCCGAACAGTGTTACAGGAGTTTGGGGACATGTTCACTGGGAAATCAGGGTACACTCACCTGGTACAGCAGCATGTGGATACAGAGCCCCAAAGACTTAAAAAGCAGCCCCCTTATAGGGGGCTTGAGTGAGTCAGACAGACTGAGGGAGCAGATACAGGATATGTAATGGAAGTAATCCAGGAGTCCAACAGTCCCTGCACCTCCCCAGTGGTGCAGTACAAAAGAAGGATAACAGTACCCAGTTCTGTGTGGACTACAGAAAACTAAATAGTCACACATCATCAGATGCTTACCCCATGCCTAGGACAGATGAAACTCTAGAGCAGTTGCATGGGGCTAAGTCTCTGACCACTATTGCTTTTGCCAAAGACTACTGGCAGGTGCCCTTGACGCCCAACACTAGGGAAAGGTCAGCCTTTGTGATTCCTTTCTGCTCATTTGAGTTCACAAAAATGCCATTTGGGATGAAAACTACCCCAGCGACTTTCCAGAGAGTGGTAGATGGTATCCTAGCTGGAGCAGGAGATTATGTCCTTGCTTACTTGGATGAACATGCCATCTACAGCCATTCCTGGCAGAGTACATTCAGCATGTCAGGGAGGTGCTAGGCAGACTGCAGAGGACAGGGTTGACCATTAAGCCCAGTAAGTCAGGTGGGTGTGGCAGAGGTTTCCCACCTGGGACATAGAGTAGGGAGGGGTAAGATCAGGCCTGAACCTGCCAAAGTGGAAGCCATTCAGGCATGGCCTGCTTCTGTTACCAAAAAGCAGGTGAGTGTATTCTTAGGGACAGCGGGGGTACTGTAGAAAGTTTATCCGTAATTATAGTACCATAGCTGCTCCCTTCACAGACCCGACAAGGAAAAACATGCCAGATAAGGTAGTGTGGGCCCCAGCATCTGAGCAGACATTCCAGAAGCTTAAAGGAGCTTTGGGGGAGGACCCCCTGTGTTAGCCAGTCCAGATTACAGCAAAGGATTTGTTGTGCAGGTGGATGTTTCAAACCATGGGGTGGGGGCTGTACTTAGCCAGGTTTCCTCAGTTGGAGAAGAACACACAGTGGTATATTTCAGTTGTAGACTGCAACCCAGGGAGGAATGCCATGCAGCTGTAGAAAAGGAATGTCTAGCCATAGTATGTGCACTGGAGAATCTTCAGCCTTATCTATATGAAAGGAAATTCACTATAGTTACAGACCACAATCCCTTAACATGGCTACATAGAACCAGCCAGCAAAATGCAAAGTTATTAAGGTGGGGTTTAGGACTGTAGACATATGACATGACAGAACAACACTGTAGTTGGGTCAGCAAACAAAACGCATATGGACTGTCAAGACAGGGAATGGGGTAACATATTCCCAGATAGACTTATGTCTCCCAAGCCACATTTCTCAAGGGTCATTTGAAAACTAGAGTCTTCGAGGGGGTGAGAAATGTGATGATAAGTGTCAGCATAGCCAGCTGGAGTTTTGTAAAGAATGATTTGTCCTTTGAACATCAAACTGATTTATACAAGATGCTTGTGTTACAAATTTATTAGAACTGTATGTCATTGGTATATCAAACTGATTCTGTGCAGATGCTTGTGCTGAAAATGTATTTGTGAGCTTTGCTTCTGTTGAAATGTATTATGAAATGGACAACTGTTATTGTAGTTGAATTAAATGTATACGCTTTAATAGAGGATACTGGCACAGCAGAGGTTAACTTTAAGAAAAATAAGGGAAATGTAAAGCTGTTAAACCATCAAAAAATCACCCCACAGTACTGAATAGGACCAGAGACACTGGGTCTGGGGAAGAACCTTTCTCCATTAACTAAGTGAAAAGACGGGAGGCCCCAGGCATGGCCATAAACATTTGTACTGTGGCTAACTGTGCTAACTTCCTTTCTCAGCTTCAAGGGGAATACTGTGAAAACCTAGAGTCAGGTGAGCAGATGAGGTCATTCTGCAAGCCGTGTTGGAAATTATATTTTAGATATTACAAAGAGAAATTTCAGAGTATTGAGTATTCTGTTTGGAAGCCTGACTAGAAAGACTGCTTACCCACAGCATCTTGCCTTGCGGTAGTAAGTAACTTAACTAGGGAACAGTAACTCTCTTATATTCAGTCAGTAATATAGTGAAGCTTAGTTTAGATATTGTTTTTGTTTATTTGTCTGAGTTTGTCCATCAGTGTTCTTTTCAATATTTCCTGTGATCTCAACTCTGTGGTTTACTGTGAATATATATTCAGTATTTTCATGTACTTTTATTATCTATTATTAAGTGTATGCAAAACTTTTATTGTGACTGTTCCTTATAGAAAGTATGTAACCTTTGAGAGTATTTATAGTTATTTGCTGACATTGTGTGGGCCACTCAGAAGGCCTAGCCGTCTTGGTGAACTACTACCATTTGTATTAGTATTAATATTACACAGTATAATTGGATACCCTTTTAAGAGCCTTATAGTGGCTGACTGGTGGCAGTGAAAACTACCTTATAGTCTGGGCATAGTTGGTAGAGCAGGTAATCTGTGCCTGCCTTTCCCAGGTGTGTGTATGTGTGTGTGTGTGTGTGTGTGTGTGTGTGTGTGTGTGTGTGTGAAAATTAAATCTTAGTGTGTGTGTGTGTGTATGTGTCAGCTACTAGGGTCAGGGACACGAAGCACTGAGTTTACAGAGAGGGTGCTGGAGGACTTGGTTTGGACACTCGACTGAAGATGTAACCCTACAGCTCTACCAGTGGGAGTGCCAATGGGGACCTGGAAGCAGACAGATAGAGACATCCAGTCCTCGGGCTGTGTGTTTCCTGTGTGCTCGTAAGGGAAACTATACTTGATGCAGAGTGGTCTGCATTTGGAAATGCTGAGTGTCAGTGGTGAGGATTCAGGCTCCTTCAGCATGGGGCCGACTCATATTGGTGGCCATCACATATTGGTAGCAGTGATGGGCATCACAGCATGTGTTACAGATAAGATACGTCTGCAAAAGTACTTGACTACATTGTCCATTTGGGGAAACTGTAGATTCATTTAAGGACCTGGGTGTATGAGTAGATCCCAGCTTGAGTTTTTCTAATCATATCAACCAATATGAGTAAACTGGAAAAGTACAGTGGAAATATACCAAGGGGCATCCATGATGTGAAAAAAATTGTTATTATGAAAAGAAAAAATATCTGAACTTGTACAGCGTCTCTTAGATATATCTAAGAGGAGATCTTATTTAGAGAATCATCAGACAACCTATGAAGGAGATGCTATAGAAATGAAAAGTGTACTAATCGGTTCTCTGACAGAGTAGCTGATGCATGGAACAGACTACCACATTACATTAAAGCAAGTACTAGTTTAGATATTGTTAAGAACATCTCGAACACTTATTATAGGAACAAGTGTTTTACTATATTGTCAGGCTAGAAGGGCATTCATGCCTATGCTTGAAATATTTGTATGTATGTATGAAGGAGAGGACTTGCCAAGCAGAGATCTATGCCATCTAGGAGGTGGCAAGCAGATCAGCACCCTAGACTTGGTAAGGGTCCAAGAAACCTATTTTTCCCCAGGGATCAACTGTGACTATGCACAGCTGCACATCCCTTCCTCCCCTTGGCAGGAAGACTTTCCACTTTTCTACAGCAGTGGAAACTAATCACCAGAGACCATTGGGTCTTATACATCATGGAAAAGGAATATTCTGTTTTGTTCGGGGAAAGACCACCCTTCCTCGAGATACCAAAGCACCTAAAGAAACAGGTTCATTCAACCAGTCCCTGCACAGGATTCTAGTCAAGAATGCTTTAAGGAAGAAAGGCACCTGAAGACCAGTCTTAGAACTCTCCAAGTTAAACAACTTCTTATATGTCCCCAAATTCAAAATGCTAACCCTGCAGAAACTGCTGCCCATGATTTTTTAAGGGGCTTAAATAGTCCCGTTAGACTTAAATGACACATACTTGCATGTCCCTGTCTCAAAGGACACATGAGGTACCTACAGTTGACAGCAGCAGAGTTACATTACCGATTTTGTGCATTACCATTTGGCTTATGTACTGATGCTCCCTGAGTTTTCACCAAATGTCTGGCTCCAGTTATACCCAATTCCAGAAACTTACAGGTACACATCTTCCCTTATTTAGACAACTGCCTCATATAGGGAAAGTCTACCATAAAACTCCAGATGGCCTTAAAAATAACCATGGAGTACTTCCAAAAAGTAGGTTTCACACTGAACCTCCACAAGTATTCTTTTTATGGCTGTACTTAGACTTGGTGCAAGAAAAAGCCTTGCTGCACTAAGACAAGGTGGTTCACTCACCGAGTTTTTCTTCAACGTCCTACCAAACAGGCAGTCTCTGTAAGGGAAGTACGTAAGGGTCTTGGGATACATGGCATCTTGCATTCTAATGTTTCCCGGTGACAAAGCTCCACATGAGAAAACTCCATTGGCTCCTAAGAAATGTTTGGGAACAACATTCCCAACCCATGGAATCCCTAGTGCCTCTTCTTCCTTGCTTTAAAGAAGGAACTGCTGTGGTAGCAAGATACCATCCTGCAAAACCCAGAGGCAAACTTCCCCCTGCCAGAAACGGACAAAACCATCCCAACAGACAGTTTGAACATGGCCTGAGGAGCTCACTTAGACTCTTTAAAGGCACAGGGGATATGGAACCCAGAACAAAGAAAGCTGAACGTAAACCTAAAAAAGATGTTGGCAATCTTTCTAGACATAAAAGCTTTCCAAGAAAACTGAATCCAGGAACACTACAAATTTGAACAGACAACACAACAGTTATGTGTTACATAAATAACAGGGAACCCACTCCTACTCCCTGTTCAATCTTGCAATGAATATTTGGCTGTTGGCACAGGAATTGCAATTGACTCTCATGGCATCTTATATCCTGGGCCAGAACAACACCATAGTAAACTCCCTTAGCAGTAGTCTTCTGGACGCCAGTGAATGGATGTTTAAATAGTTTTTTTTCGTAGACATCGTCCATCAGTGAGATCACCTTGCTGTAGACCTCTTTACTTCTCACCAGAACAGATAACTACAAATGTTCTGCTCCAGAACCCAACAAACTGGGACATGGTGAGTGGATGCCTTTTCTTTCAAATGGACAGACCTTTTCCTTTATACCTTTTCACCACTACCCTTGATTCCTATGGTGCTGATAAAAGTGAGATCAAACAGGCCAAGCATGATCCTTATAGTCCCTTTCTGGCCAAGGCAACATTGATTCTGCCACCTACTGACTCCCAGCAAAGGAGATATTTGTTCCTTCCCCAATTGATAGACTTTCTAACTCAAAGGGGTCTGTCATCCACCCTCAAACTGACAGCTTGGAGGATTGGCTTTTGACCCCAAACAATGCAGAATACTCTTCAGAAGTACTTTCGTACTGAGAGAGACAAGGGAACCTAATACCAGGAAGTCATACTTATCCATTTGGAAAAAAGTTTTCCTTTTAGTTCAGAAACAGGCACACTAGTCCTGCAAATGTGGACATTATGCTGCTGGAATATCTTTCAGGATTGTTTCATCACAGTCTTTCTTATTCCAGCATTAAAATACATACATCAGCTATGTCACCCTGTCTTATCTCCAACCCTCCTGTGTATTCTCACCCACACCTGAAACAATTTCTAAAGGGGGTGATATATCTAAGACCCTGCAGGAGAAACCGTGCACCTATGTGGGATCTAAATTATGCTCTGGAAAAGCCCACATTGCCATCCTTTGAACCAGCAGCTTTGGCTCCTCTAAAGATGCTTACTTGGAAGATTGCCTTGCTGATGGCCATAAATGCAGACAAGTGGGTCTCAGAACAACAAGCCTTGATGTGCAAGGAACACTTCACTGTCTTTGACAGGGACAGAGTAACCCTAAGAAAAAAAAACTTCCTTCATGTCCATGATAGTATTACAATGCATCCTGAATCAAGCTATTCACCTGCTGGTGTTCTTGCCAAACCCACAGAATAGAGCAGAGCAAATTCTGCATTCCCAGGATGTACATCAGCAGATCAGGTATTATCTAGATAGTCCACAAACTGGGCAGATCAATGGCTAGTAGCTTTTAAGGCGGGCAAAAAAGGCTGACCAGTTTCCATGCAGACTGTTTCTAAATGGATAGCCAGTTGCATCACTTTCTTTTATTACTACCATAAAACTTTACCAGGCTCGGTCAAGGCTCACTCCAGCAGACACAGTGCAGCCACTACTGCTTTCCTTAAGGGCGTCACTACACATGATGCCACTTGGACATCTAACCACACTTTTACTTAGCATTATCATTTAGCCAGTACTTTCAAGGCTAGGGTAGAGTTTGCTTCTGTTCTATAGAACCTGTTCTCCCAGAGGTCATCAGACAACCTGCTGCCCCCAACTTGTAGCTTTGGGAGTCCTTCCAAGAATCAGTACTGCAACATTAAATATGAAGCACATAGTGCAGCTGTTTCACACTTACCGCAGTTGTAATTGTGTGAGTAGATCAGTGTTACACTTCAAACTCCCACCCCTCCTACCCCTCTGTCTGCTGGCCACTGCCACAACCCTGAGAATAAGCCTTGTCCAGAGGGTAATCCTTTACCACATTCAACCCTTTTTTCTTCCACTACATGCACCAGGGTTACTTCTTCCTCTTACACCTAATTGAAGTCATGACTTCTGAAAGGGTCATGCTGTCCTTGGGCATCAGCCTGCTACTGTCTACCTAGAAAAAACTTGAAGATGACGCCAGCAGATATCCCTGTTATACCCTAGCTTCTGGACTTTGGTCTTTGGATATCCATTGGCTGAGGATGATGAAAAGATTCTGAAAATTGTGCTGATCATAGTCTTCTGCATGCAGGAAGACCCAAAAAGCAGTACTGCAACATTGATTTATTTGAACATCTACAGTCATGGTAGGTGTGACACAACTGTACTTTCCCTGGGGTGAGAGATGGGCATCCTCATGCCATGCAAAAGCCATACAGTCCATTCCTGCACAGATAGCCAACTCAGTGTATTCATTCCCCAGTGGTTAGAGTTGGAAGGTAGAGACTAGACCAGTTTGCTCTTATATATCAGCCTAAACTTCCCTGTTGGAGTACCCCCACATCCCTCATAGTAACTCTCTGATCTACATTATGGCTACCTGTCAGCTGAATGCCACATGGAGCATGCTTCTACACACACTCTTAGCTGTCTGTGTATGCATGTGAGTAGCATGTGTTCATAGATTTATGCTCCATGGGTGCAGCGTCTAGTGCTCCCATTTAATGTCACCCAAGTGGTGAGCCTGAGACCTTTACTTCCCACCAGGATGGGCAAGCCAGCAGTATCCACCCATTCTCCCTCTGCCTAGCCAGCTTCATTTGCTGTCCAACCCACTAACTGAACTAGATTGCCTGGACCATAGTAGTACTGTATCTGCCTATGCCACTGGAGCTGGCAATTCTTGTAGAAATAAGTAATCTGATGCTGTTGATCTTCATTTATTCCTTACTGATGGGTTATCGATTCCATCCTTGGAACCGAGCCGGCCTTATACCAAGCTCACATCAGCCAAAAAACTCTCGAGCTAAGATCCTACCCAGAATGCTCTGCTCCCTATTACCTCACATCTCGTTTGCCCCATTGCTGCTATGGCACCCTCCAGGAATCCTCCATTGCTGTACATCCGCTTCAGGCCACTCTATCTCAGCTAAGTGAATAATTTTTGAAAGTTTCTATATTGTTAGTGCTTTAAAAGTTTTCAGTCCATTACTATTTCTATACTCCTACCCTGTCGTATTTCTAAGACTCTCTTCCTATAGTTTCTTTCCCCTTTTGTTTACCTTTGAGGTAATTCTTCATTACCATCGTTGGTAATCCTTCCTTTCCCTCTTCTTACTCTTTTGGGTAGTCTTCTTAACTCTTTGGTACTGTTGTTTTTTCTCCACATCATTATGTCGGACAAGAAAAGTAGTGTTGGTTTCAAACAGTGTAAGGATTGCGGCTGTAAGTTGCCTCTTTCCGATGGCCATGATTTATGCTTCTATTGCTTGAATGTCTCCCACCTTTCAGTGGATCCCCCATGTGGGATTTGTAGAAATCTTTGGACCAAGTTAATTTTAAAAGGCCTCCTTAAAACTCCTTTCTGTGAGGCTATCTCTGAGTCGGAGGGCTCACCCCCTCCTGTTAAGTCCCATAAGAGGCATTCTTCTTCCTCCTCGAGGTCGCTCACTTCATCTCCCTCTGGAGATCATAGGGAGCCGACTTATAAGAAGGTTAAAATTTCCAGTCCGGTGCTGCCACCTGTGACCCTTTCGGCTCCAGGCTCAGCACCTCCCCAGTTGACTCTTGCTCCAACTATTTCCTCATTATCGCAACTGGCACCGGAGTTTCCAGTGCAGACACCTACGGCTCTGACAGTTTTGTCACAGCCTTTACTGGCACCATCTCTGCAGGTACAGTCTCCTTCAACACCGTTGGTGCAATCTCCTTCGGCCCCGAGTTTGACGATACTGTCCTCTACGGTGCAGACACCTTCAGCACTGACATGCTCTTCGGTGCAGTCCCTTTCGGCACCGTCATTACTACCGGTGCAGACACCTTCCTCGACGGCACCATACTCATCGGTGCAGATTCCCTCGACACCATTCTCCTCGGTGCAGACACCCTCAGTTCCGGGCTCTGTACAACTTGAACTAGCAAGGACCAAGTACTCTCCTTCTTTGGATCTGTATGTTGGCAGCCAATACAGCCCTTTTCTAGAAAAGCCAGAATCGCCTTCGGGTTTCTCTGTGAGGTTGACCAGGAACCTCTCTGAACAAGATGTGTTGCGGCTTGTTGACCAGTTGCTTGTGGCCAGGGATCTCTCAACTGTCTAAAGTTACATTCCCTCTTCCAGGTGAACGTATTTCTCTACAGACTCCAACGTACACTCCTCCTTCGACTTCCAAGCAAGCATCGAAACCCCATCCTCCAACAGCAGATTCCCTTCCTACAATCCCAGTAGTGGACCTCACATTGGAGCCAGAGTCGTCCTTGTGGCCCTCTGTGCACTGGTCTCTTCTCAGGCTAGTGACTGTGTCGTGGGGAAGGGCATTCTTGGTTCCGCACCGATTTTTTTCTATGGCACCCTCCAGGAATCCTCCCTCCCTCATGCTCCACAGCCCTCTTGGGACTCCTGGTCTGTGGGTCAGTTTGTCGGAGAGGGGTGTGACCCTGGTTTTGAGGTTGTCATGCTCAGTTCCGGGCTCCCATCTCTCTTTGGGCAGTCTGGCCTTCCAGGCCATGGAGAGGGCACTTGCTTCCGCTGGCAAACCCCACATGTCTGAGTCCTCCCCCCCTCTGTGCCACAACTGTCACAAGCCACAACCACTGGGCACAAGGGCCTCAGGTTTCTCCCCCTTGGGAGACCCCCTCTTTGCAGTCTTCCCCGGAACTCCCCACTGAGGAAGTACCTCGCAAGGTTTTGTGCAAGAGGAAGCACATGGACTCCACTGAGGAGTCTTTGATTGAAGATACGGACTTTGATGACGGGGAAGGGTCCCCACGGTCACCCTCTGATGAGGTGTCCTTTGGTGACATCCTCGAGATCCTAAGGCAGAGGGGGTGACTGGAAGTCCTCCAATCCTTCTCCAGAGGAATCAGTATTGCTGCAGGCCTTTCGTGCCCAGCCCCCTACCTCCTGGGTTACCCCGCTGGCCAATGAGCTTGTCCAGCTCATCATCTAGCTTGCATGGAAGGCTCCTGACACCCTGGAAGCTGTACTGCAGAGGCCTGACAAGATCTTATCTCCCCCAGATGAGCATCCCCATTGATCTAAAGGTCTTCCAGTAGATGCCATGGTGGTGGCGGCTACTACCAAGAAAGATTTTGCAGAAGAGAGCCAGACTGTCCATCTGCCCAGCAAGGAGCCCCGGGCGATAGACAGACTCGGGAAGCATGTGTTTGCTTCATCAACCTTTGTCATAAGGTCCGTGGGCACACTTCACAAGTCTCCAGAGGGTTCTAAGCAACCAACTCTCTGAAACCTTTGTAGGCGCTGTTTCTGATGAGGTCTGTGACAACGTAGCTTCTCAGATAACGACACTAAAGTCCATATCCAATTCTTCCATGCGTCTTATTTCACATGCAACGGAAGGAGCGTCTAGAGCGGCAGGCTCAGGTATAGTCACGAGACGACATGCTTAGATGTGCCTTTGCGGACTCCTTTAAAACTTCCTTTATGAATGCCCCCATTGAGCCCGCTTCTTTGTTTGGCCCTAAAGTTAAAGATAAGCTGGCAAGGGGCGAACAAGATGGCAAGACCCTATCTGTCATTGGTGTCAGACACTCCACTCCTCAACTATTCTACTCCAGAAATCAGAGGAGTGGGAAGATATGGCACAGAAAATCACAGGGCTGTTTCCATGACACACGTGCCGAGTTCTCCCCTAGAGTCAGAGGGGAAAATTCCAGTGGAAGCCGCCCTTTTTTGGGCAGAGGAGGTCCACGAAACCAGGGTTCCAGAGATTCTTTCTCTGGTCAACCCTACCAGTGCTCCTGAAGCGTTGCCCGACTACTCACCTCTGGAAGCGGTCGGGGGTAGTTTTTCCTTGTACCCAACTGCCTGGCGAAACATAACCACCGATTCTTGGGTACAATGGATAATATCCAGAGGCTGTTGCATCCCCTTCCATCTCTGTCCAATGTCATCCAGAGACTTGCCCGATATTCCACGCAGTCAAAGGAGAAACAGCAGCACATGAAATCCAAAAGCTGCTACAAAAAAGTCTCATCCAGATGGTCTCCCCAGACCAGATAGGATCTGGTTTTTACTCAAGGTTCTTTTTGGAGTCAAAAAAGACAGGGGACTGGAGACCGATTCTGGATCTCGGAACACTGAACAAATTTGTAAAAACAGAGAAATTCCGGATGGTCACGGTTCAGTCTATCCTTCCTCTTCTGGAAGAAGATGATTGGATGTGCTCTGTAGATCTTCAAGATGTGTACTACTATATAAAAATGGACTAGCGCTCAAGAAGATGCCTCCACTTCCACATAGGAGCCAGTCACTACCAATTTCGAGGACTGCCCTTCATTCTCTCTACAGCCCCCTGAGTGTTCACCAAATGCATGACAGTAGTCATCGCTCACCTGCAACTTCAAGGATTCCAGGCATTTCCATACCTAGACGACTGGCTCCTCACTGCCCCCACCAAGCATCTACTGGAAGAAGCCCTAGACTACACTCTCCTCACAGCACAAAACCTGGGAATCACTATATACTGGGAGAAGTCCAACACGACCCCAGCACAGTCTTTAGAATTCATCGAGGTACTGTTGGACACGAGGAATTGCACAGTATCTCTACCGGATTACAGACTTCAAAGAAAAAGACGACAGGTTCAGCCGCTGCTCTGCCTCCACAAGTTTTATGCTCGGTCCATGCTCCAACTATTGGGGTCAATGGCAGCCTCGATCACCATTGTTCCTCTGGCCAGATTCCACTCCACTCTCAGTGGTACTCTCTACAACACCCTTTGTCTTTTCAGATAACTGTAACTTAGAGATGCAAGAAAGATTTACTCTGGACGTCTCGAAACCCCCAACAATGGTCTCGCCCCTTCAGCCCCCATCAACTGAAAGCCACTGTGACCACAGATGCCTCCCTGGTGGGGTGGGGGGGCTATGTCAGGGAAGCTTGGTCCAAGGCACCTGAATGGAGACAGAAGCCTTTTTGCATGTCAGTGTCCTGAAACTGAGGGTGGTGCTACTAGCTTTGCAAGCATTCCATTCCATCCTTCCATCAGGGACTATTGTGATCCAATCAGACAACACGTTAGTGATCTGGTACATCAACAAGCAAGGGGGCACCAGATGTTACCCATTATGCCGAGAGGCCTTGAGAATATGGCAATGGGCGATAGCTTCCAACCGCTTTCTAAATGCAACGCACATTCCTGGGAGCTCCAATGTGATAGTGAATAAGTTGAGCAGGTGCATTCTACAACCTCACGAATGGTCCCTCAACCCTGTGATAGCGGCAAAAATTTTCAACTGCTGGGGCCATCCTTGCTGCAACCTATTTGCCTCCCCAACCAACTACAAGTTCAGCAACTATTTTGCCCTGACCCCCCCCCCCCTCGGAGACAGTCACCTACAGATGCTCTAGTTCACGCTTGGCCCTCTGGTCTACTTTATGCGTATCCTCCTCTTCCCCTCATCTCCCAATTTCTGAAGAAAGCACAGCAGTTGAAAAGTGAAGTGATCCTCATTGCTCCATTTTGGCCTCGACAAGTCTAGTTCCCCTTCCTCTGGCCTCACCTGCTACATCGACCATGGATCCTCAATCCATCCCCAATGTTGATCTCCCATCCTCAGGGTCTGACTCACCCCACTCTAACAACCCTGAAGCTGACAGCTTGGTTTCTCCACTTCCTATGATTAACAACAAAACGAGAGGCTCTCAGTACACTCCAAAAGTTTGTAATTTATTGTAGTACGTGCTTTCGCTGGAAACAGTACTCCAGCTTCTTCAGACTAAAAAATTACATAAAATTATCCACAAACTTTAAAAACCCCACTTAAAAACCACACTTCTAATGAGATTCAAAAACCAGTGGTGATGTCACTCGTTTTGTTGTTAACTTGGTTTTGCCATTAGTTGCCACTTCCTATGATTGCCAGGCAAGATAACCTTTCGTCCCCGGTGCACAATATTCTTATCGCATCTCATAAATCGTCCACCAGACTAATCTATCTCAGTAAATGGAAAAGGTTTTCATTATGGGCAGCGAATAAACAGATCCCTTTCAGCCCCAGTTTCGGTGGTTTTAGATTACTTATCACATCTTTTCCAATCTGGGGTGTCAGCCTCTACTATTCGTGTTCATTTAGCTGCCATTTCAAATTTCCACATTGGTTTCCAGGATTTTTTACTCATGTCACATAGACTCTGTAAGACTTTCTTGAAGGATGTTCTTCACCTAAAACCTCCCTTTAGAGAACCAGTACAATCTTGGGATTTGGCCTTGGTTCTACAAGCCCTAACAGCTCCCCCCTTTGAACCTGCTTCTTCATGTGATTTAAAGTACCTCTCTTGGAAAACTTTGTTTCTGGTTGCAATCACATCAGCCAGATGCTTGCCAGAACTTCAAGCTTTATGCATCAAATGTCCCTACCTTATCTTCCATATGGATAGAGTATCACTGAGAAGTAATTCGTCCTTTTTACCAAAAATGATATCAGAGCAGTCTATCAACAAGTCTATTGACCTCCCATTATTTTTTCCTAACCACTCTAACAAGGGAGAGTATTGCCTGCACTCCCTGGATGTTCTTAGGCAAATACGATTTTATCTGGACAGAACAAAATCTACCCGTAAATCAGACCAACTATTTCTGGCCTTTTCTGGACCAAGACACTAGGTCATCCTGTTTCAAAGGTTACATTGGTTTCATGGTTAAGAAATTCCATTACCTTTACAACAAGAATAAGATCACCTTGCCTCACAGTCAAAGCACATTCTACAAGGTCTATGGCAACTTCAGCAGCTTTCCACGCTAGGTTTTCCCTCAATTATATTTGCTCAGCTGCGACATGGGCCAAACCTTATACTTTTATCCTTCATTACAAACTGGATTTGGCCTCCAGAGGTAGAGCTTCTTTTGGCTCCGTGGTGCTCAGGAATGTCCTTCCACGAGGGCCTCCCAGGGTTACAGGTAGCTCGGGATTCTGTCCCATCAGTAAGGAATGAACGAAGATCAACAACATCAGATAAAGAAGTTATGTCTTACCATAACGTTCCATCTGTGTTGTTGCTCTTTGTTCATTCATTACTCCGCACCCTCCTTCCCCCTCCGGTTGATCTCATATACTCCTTTATTGTAGGTCTGTTATGACCAGTGGTAGCCTCTACTTTTGTCTATCAACTTGCAAACTCAATCTCAGGTAACAGGGAGCAGAGCATTCTGGGTAGGATCTTAGCTCAAGAGTTTTTTGGTTGACATGAGCTTAATATAAGGCTGGCTCAGTTCCGAGGACGGAACCGATAATCGATCAGTAATGAATGAACGAACATCAGCAACACAGATGGAACGTTATGGTAAGACATGACTTCTTTTTATAGAAAATCCATTAATGGCAGCCTTAAACAGACAGAAACCATAACCTTGTGTTTTTGTGGTGTCAGCTGTAAAAGGATTATTAAATTAAAGTTATAAAGTGAATTTATACTGCAAGACAGTAAACTGTAAAACTTCAAATAAAATGAACTTTATCGATAGCAGGAGTAGTAGTGAGAAATTTACTTTAGAAACAAAATTAATCACTTCATGAAAGAGGTGTACATCTTAAGATCTCTACATAAAAGCTAATGGGCTGCTTTCTTCAAGTGGCGACACAGCATAAATGCAGACTGACCAAAATCTACTGCATTGGGGTAATGTTGCTTTTATCAGCACAGCTGATATTACCTAGAACCAATTAATAATGAAGACAGAAATTAAATCATCCCTCTTGTTTTGTGATAAGTACCTAGCAATGGTATAGCTGCACTTTTCAGACACTGCAAACCATGGATTTCATCTAGAGGGAAGTAGTGATTACTTTGGACTCTCTGGTGATGTGAAAACTGTGACTGGGAAGGCTGGACAGGTGTTGTTTTTGGAAGCATAGGGTGGTGGTCATATTCATTGTGCTTAGGTGTAGCAGGAAGTTGCAGTGGCTGCACCCAAGCACAGCTAAGGAATGATTCAAAAATGCCAGCAGCTGTCCGAAACAGTATAAAAAAGTTGTATGCAAATGAAGGTATAATGAGATGTAAATTTGGAGTATGTGAAAAATGACTATCTTATGCAAATTAGAAACTCTTCCATTTTTGCGTAATCATAGTTCCTCTTTCATGTGCATTTGAGCCAGGCACATAATAGATATAAAAAATGAAGTCTTTCCATTTCCATCTACTTTTCAATCCATGGAGATGCTTACTTTTGCTGCCATCTTAGCTAGTTCTGAGGTACTCATCTTGGCCACACCAAAATTGGCTGCACCTATTGGTGTTTGCCAGCCAAGACAAAGTAGTAGTAGATACGGGCAAAGGCTTAACACATTTACTCTTTGCTGAAAAATCCTGGATAGATTTAGAGTTCACAAGGATTTAGTATGGACTTTGAGTTTGTATGCCCCACAGGCAGGGAGTGGGGGATGCATGGCCTTACTATACCTGTGAATACAAAGTGCATATAGCCCACACTATACTTGCCACTGGTTCCATCCACTGACAAACTGGAGACGTATTGGGAATCTTACAGGCTATGGACTTGAGGATACTTCAGAAGTTCCTCGACATACTCTTGGCACATGTCAAGTAAATATTTAGTATATTTACTTCCCAGTGTCACCTTAGAACTGATTCAGTACTGTTTGTGCCTTCTGTGGGATGGCACACTTTACTGAAGTGCTTGGTGTGATAGATTGCATCCATTTTGACATTACAGACTCATCTACGCCAGGGAGGGAATGATACTGGAACAGAAATAGTTACCATTCTATCAGCTGCCCAGTAGTATGTGATGCATGGGGGTGCATCACAGAAGTGTTGGCACAGAAAACTGGCAATGCCATAATTCTCATATCTGACGCACCAGCTCACTCTGCCACCTCTTCCTGCATGGTAAGATTCCTCTTGGTTACCTGGTTGGTAAGTGCAAAACATTTTAATATTCCCAACCATAAGTAGTTCAATATGTGTAGAGTGGTATAGGTACTACTGAATACCCACTTTTCTAATCGTATGTCCCCTCCCTGTTTTGTTTTCCAGGTGACACAGGCTACCCAGTCAAACACTGGCTAATATTATCAGTCCATAACCCTCAATGAGCTGGTGAGGAGCGCTTCAACACTGCAAGGCAGTCATTGAGTGAGTGAGTGGCCTGCTCAAAGCCTGTTTCCATTGCCTGGATGAGTCTCATGTGCTCTTCATTATGATCTTTCTACTGTATGCAGGACATTTAGTGCCTGCTGCATTCTGTACGGCATGATTATGCATCGTTATGGAGAACAGCAGAAACAACCAGTTTCCAATGGTGTCTGTGCAGCTCCATCTATCATTCCTCCTACCAGTTATCCAGTAATGGTAATAAAGGTAGCCAGCTGATGGCAGTAACATGGCTACCTCTCTGGCAAGCTCAGCCACTGTTTATAGCTGTGCAGACAAACAGGTAGCATCTAGTCCACAGCTGTGAGGCATGACATTCAGTCAGTAACACAAGAAAAAAAACAGATGCAGTTAATACTTTATACATGCAGCATTACTTGTGGGCTGTGCTGTGTGTTGCATACTCTGCTTACACTATAAGCTAGCATATTTTTCAAACATAAAAATGTATTTTCATAACAGTACCATCTGTCATTATCTGTACAGTGTTTTTTTTTCAGTAAATATTAAATTATCACGTATGACGCAGGCAATCTTACATTTATATAAATGAAAAACAATATTGACACCACTTTAGTTGCAAGCATTATACATCAAAGACACCATTGAAACAGCTGTGGTTGCAAACATTGTTCATCACTTATCTGTCCAGTCATTGTAGGTGTAGCATTATATGGCTCAGATCAAATCCTGCCTCTTAAACTTCGTTCCTTGTCTGCATATATTGTTCCTACGTTCCCATTTTTTTCCTATGTAGTTTGTTCCATCCCTTTTCTAAAGATCTCATTTCCGGTTGTTTTATCTCTGTTACTATATTCACTACTTCTAGTAGAGTTGATCTAGACTTTGATTTCCATTTTCTAGTAATTGCTTTTTTGGCAGCCCCCATAATTAGACTCAACAAGGCTTTATTATGTCTAGGCAATTCCAATTCTGTATCATAGCTCAAAAAAAAAATCATCTCCCCAGTCAATCCAGTCCGCTCACCCAGCATCTGCAACAGAGCAGTCCGCAGGGAATCCCTAAAGTCTGCCAGCTCACTACACTCCCAAAAAATATATTCCCAGCCACCTCTTTCTTGCCTGTCACACCTCCAACATTTGCTATCCACCTGAGGAAAAATTCTTTGGCGTCTACTTGGGGTGTAAAAATACCTATGGTTAAACACTTCCAGGCAAAGATCCTAAATCTTCTAGACTCTGTTGTACATTTGGGAGATATACATGTATCCCCCCATTGCCTCTTTGTGAATTGTGTATCCTCTGAGTCTTGTAATTATCATGCAATATTTTATATGCTTTACTAATGATTCCTTTTTTAACGGCTGCTTCTGTTCTCAAATAATCTGTACAGTGTTGGGTAAGTGGCACAAATGTCGGTTGTACTGGCAGGGATTGATGGTTAAAAAGCAGTTGTTGTGACACATTTACGGCTATATTATTTTTATTTGTATTGTCCATGAAAGAATATTAGAAGAGTTTTCTGTCTTTTTGCCCTCCCTTTTGGTATTCTCTGCTGTGTTTTTCAGATTTAAGTTTGACATGCTACACAAGCTTGTGTCTTAATGGACTGCTAAGCGAGTACTGTTTTCCTTTTACTTGTTTAAACATAAGTAACATTTAATAGGTGTCATACACAATGCCCCATAAAGATAGTGTGGGTGATGAACATTGCAAGTGCTGGCATGTTAGCTTAACGCTGAGTTTCTGTGATGGCTTAATTAACTGGATGCAAGGGAAACCTCTTCACAGTGACCTAACTGGGCACCTAGACTCTGACTGAGAGGCTTGTCCACATGTTGTGGAAGTTTGACAAGGCCTGGCGCTTTCTTCTTTGTGAAATCTACTTGAATGCCAAAAGCACTTTTCTGAGATATACATGGTATGCAGCCTAGTCATCCACCAAACATGTGAACAATTTTCCAGCCATGCCTACCTATGTTCCCAATGTGTGTCTGATAAATGTTTTCTAGTTTGCGCAAAGAGGCCGACATGGATGCTGCGTGTGCAACCATGCTGTGGATGACAATTACCATGTCATTGCCCCTGGCCTCAGCCATTCCCATACACTGGTGAAATTACTCACCTGTACCCTGCAGCACCCTAACCATGACTAGCTGATGCTCAGTGACAGTAGCCTGGGCTTGAACTATGTCATAGCATGTCTGCTGCTGGGCAGTCAAGGCCTTGCATGTGTGGAGATAACTGTGACATATATCTTTATCTGGCACGTCTGTGTATAGGAGTCACAGTCGATATAGCTACCTCTGAAAGGGTCGTCTCTTCATGAAGCAGTTTAGTCTGTATACAAGAAGCTGGTTTCAGGCTGCATAGTGGCCCCTTACAGTAATAACATGTCTTCATTCTGCCGAGAGTGATTCCATGTCACTGCCTAAAGAGTTATCCCCCTGCTGTGGTGTAGGGGAGCCCCTGCTAGCACATTTTGACAGTGTGAGCCACTGTCGTCAGGCAGAAGAAGAGTTATGGCTTCATTGTTGACACCATCCTGCTGTCAACATTAACCTGATGTGGTGAGATACAGGATGAGTTTGATTCTGGTGCTGACTTTGTAAAGAAATTTGGAAACATGCGGTTAATATGACCTGTAACAAGTGAATTTTGTGCGTATTTAGGTAAGATGAACAAAAACTGATCATGCATTGTCTGTAGATTCATTGCTGCATCTGAAGTTGCTGGCATTGCTGTTGATGAAACATGTAAGTATGATATGTGTGCATGTGTCATGCTAAATGTCAGCATAATGAAATAAAATGCAATGCACACTAACCTTTCACAGTGCTTAACTGTGGTTATTGTAGGGGTCTGAAGGTACTAGCATCAACACCACTTCTGGTGATTCCTGCAGCATCTGCATCAAAGTCATCACCCCTTATAGGGATAAGGTACTCCTCATCAGGTGTTAAAGGTTGGAGTATGTAAGTGCCACCACCGGTGCTGCTACATGCAGTTGCATTCTGGCTAGTTTTTGTCCTAGCATGTATCACTATCTCATGGCCCTTCTCCTGCACTGTGTTATGGAGAGATTCCTTCCCCTACAGCATTAACATCAACCACTACTTGATTCCACACCTTACCTGTGTTTGCCTGTTTTACCCCCCTTTTCCAAAAAGGCATTTCCCATATGTCCTTATAGCATCCACAATGTACTATGAGATTGATGGTCCTTGATTTGAGGAATGTACCCCCTTTCCTGGGGATTTAACAATATCTGAATTAGTGTATGTAAATAGTGGAGGCTCACCCCTCACATGGGGGGAGTGGGAGAGGGTTTTTCCCCCCTGCATAAAACAATGTGTAACATTTGCTTACTCTGAGGGTATGCTCGGATCAGAGCATGCGCATTGTGGTGTCAACTTTGGAGTTTTTGAGTATCGTCCATCTACCTACTTAACTGAATAATCTATTTGAAACTTCAACAAGACTTATTTATTCCTCCCACCAGAATGGTATTAGAGACAGAGTATCTGAAGTAGGGACTTCATTTGTCAGCAACCTGTGGGTCTTGGATCCGATATCGGATCCAAGCCGGCAATAATTTATACAGCTATGGATCCGAGCTCCTAGCTCCTCCCCTCACCCATAATCCCTGCCAACTCCAATTGACCTCAGATCTAGTTTGCCGCTTTTAGAGAGACAGCTGGATTGCAGAGCTCCTGGCGACTTCAGATAAGTTGTTAAAAATCTTGTATAAAAAAATCAGAAAATCTTTCCTGTTTAACTTGAGTGTGTGTTTAGGATCCCTTTAGGTTAACTTTTACCTCTTTTAATTTTTTTAGTGTTCCTCCCCTCGCTGGTCGTAGTGTGTGTGTGTGTGTGTTTTGTGTTTTGGGGCCTGGTGTGCGTGTGTAGTCTTTTCTTTAGAAAATGCCAGAGGCCCCAAAGCCCATCTTTTCTAAGTGCACTGAGTGTGGCCATAAGCTTTCACCGGCGGATGGCCACACTCTGTGCGTTCGGTGCCTCGGGGTTGAACACCTGTCCTCAGGATGCATGATTTGTGCAGGGTTCAACCCCAGGGCACTGAAAGAGTGGAGGTCGAAGCTGGTCCTGGCGGGACTTTTGCCCCTGGAGTCGGCTTCAGCCCCCGCTACTCCCGTGGCACCTCCCCAGCCCTTGGTGGTAGCCACTCCTGCCCCCCTTCCTCCAGCCGGGATTCAAACTCCCACTAAAGCGCCGGAGGATAGGGAGGCCAGGAGGGAGAAACGGAGGGAGAAGCACCACAAGCAGCGGGCCGAGGCCTCCACTTCGGCCCCCCAGCTAAGCAGGCTTCTCCCTCCACGGCTTCCAGGTCTCCTCCTCCTCGGCTCCAATCACCTTGCTTCTCCCCAGGACCTGAGGAGGAGGAGACCCGATCTCCGTCAAGGTCATTGAGGTGGCACTCCAGGCCTGCCTCGGTGGCCTCGTCGAGATCCACCTACAGCCTGTCTGACGCAGACTTGAACCGGATGATGAGAAGGTTCATCCAGGCCCAGCTGCAGATGGGAGTGCTCCTGCCTCCCCCCCCCCCCCTTCGGGGGAGAGCTCGACACCCTTTTTTGCTCCGATAGCTCCTTCTCCGACCCGATTCTCGGGTTCGGAGCGCTTGGAGCCTGGCAGCGTTGGAGCCAGGGGTGGGTCGGCACCGACAGTACTGGGTACTTCGGATCTGACCCTGCCCTTGTCGGTTCCATCGTCAGATCCGACCTCTCTGAGCCGGGGCCCGAGCTTCGGATCCGAGGGATTCAGTGTGCCTTCGGCTCCGTCCAGGTCAGAGCACACTGGTCCCTCGGATCCGACAGTCTCGGCGCCGATTCCGATCCCTTCATCGGATCCGAGTGGGAGTCTGCTCTCTGAGCTCAGGGAGAGCGGCTCCCCCTCGGCCTTCGATGTAGTGGAGAGGGCTCTGTCGAGAGCATCCAGACCCCCGACCCTTGTCTCGGCTCCGCTTTGCACTCCCTCTCTGCTGGGCCAGGCTTCCATCACCTGTCCACAGGGACAGCCTGCTTCAATGTCCCAGGTTGTTCCTTTGGAACAGGACATTGCTGGTGAGACCTCCTCGGACAGCCCCCCCGAGGATGTGCCTCGCAAGCACAAGTGTAAGAGGAGGCACGTGGACTCCCCCGAGTCCTTAACAGAGGACACGGACTTGGATGAAGGGGAAGGCTCCCCAAGATCACCCCCCCTGAGGATGTCTCCTTTGGAGACATCATGGAAATGCTTAGGCAAACTTGATCTGAGTTCAATTGGGGTTGGCAGGGGATTATGGGTGAGGGGAGGAGCTAGGAGCTCGGATCCATAGCTGTATAAATTATTGCCGGCTCGGATCCGATATCGGATCCAAGACCCACACGTTGCAGACAAATGAAGACACCTACTCAGATGGAACGTTATGATGAGTACATAACTTCTAATTCCTAGCTCTGGTAGTGAAAGTCATTTTATCAGAACTAATTATTTGTACTTTGTTTCTTATTAATCCTGTCACCCTCTGGGTCACAGATGGAGTACACAAGACCTGACTCAAGTTTTCTGGATTACTTCTGATCACAATTAAAAAGGAGGTAATATATAACAGAAAGCAGCATTGAAGAAGCTTTGCAAGAGTTATGTAGAGTATGTATAGGAAACATATGAAAAGTCGTATTAAAATATTTTCTCTTCTAAAATAAAAGTTCCATTCATTATTGCAATCCCAAGTTTCTATTAGATCGATCGCAGTCAGACTATCAGTCCACAATCATTATAATAAACCCAGAGAAATTGTCAGTTTATTTCACTGAACTTCTAAGCTGCAAGGAAATTCATTATATATCACTAATGCCTACAGTGGTAGTGACTGCATAACTGTCAGTGAAACAGTAATATAAATGATGCTGGTGTAATCCATAAGGTAGTAAAGATGTTATCAATTCATATTACATAACAAACATTAATAAGTGGCATTCATAAATATTTCTCAGAATACAGTCATTCAAGAAGTGAAAAATGTGTGACTTTGCTTAATACCATTTTATTACTAAGTAATTAAGCATTTAATTTCGTTATTAAATAAAGTGCAGTATTTTCAAGGCACCTATGAGACAGTTTTTTGCCTCTATTTTTCTGTCTCTCTCTACCCTTATATGTTACATGAGAACAGGTCCATAAGGCACAGAGCCAGCTCAGCCACATGCTAACCCAGGTCATGGAATACTGATCACCTCCTCATGTTCATCTGGAGACATCTTCACAGGGTTGGAGTGGTGGCTTCATCCCTCTGGCTCCCCCAAAGCACTATAGTCTGGTAAGCCACAAACATCATGAACTTTATTGCCTGGTTGAAAGAATGGTTAAGATGGCAGTGGAGATGAGAGGAGCTTGCAAACCCTTACAATCTCAACTCCAGTAGTTGCATGACTTGCTGACTTGGTTGGCTCTGACCATCGATGCACTGGAGTCCTCCATCCAGCAAACCTCAGGATCACCCTGTCTAGGTCTATGATGGCGGGGGCTAATTAGGATTCCTCTGAATTTGGATGGTAGCTATTTTCTACACATCTTACCCTCCCTTTTCTGTCTGAGATATCTGAATATTTTATCATCTCACATGCTTCATCCCACTTTAGTAGTGTTCCTTCTGTCTTTCAAGTAGTCCTCCTTAATTCTTCCCTAAATCTCTCTCCTACACCCTCTACCCTCGCTTCTTCCCCAACTTCCATCTTAAAGAAAATCTATCCTCCACAAAAACATAGTGCCCCCTACTGTCTAATTTCCTCCTTGCACAATCCTAATAATGCATTTCCTCTGTGTGCCCCTTGTCCTCTATTTCTAGTTTTCTTTTCTCCCTCCTTTCTAATTTTACGAAAACACAGAAAAGGGTATTCATATAAGGACATCATTTACAGTAAATAGAAAATATCTTAAAATTGTTTTTGTAAGCTGTGGGCAAGTGTCACTCAGCTCATCTTTATGTAGGTTCTCATAGACACTCTTGAGACATCCACACAGGCTGGTACCTGAAGCTATTTACTGAAAATAATCAAAAGCATTTATGATTATGTGCACACATGGCTCCATCTGCCCAAAGTTATGGTATTTTTTACTCATTTTACATATGTTAAGATATGTGAAGCTGTTGTGGTTGTTTCATCTCAGGGCTAAGATTTGACAGAATCAGTGCTGTTTGTCCAGTCTAAACTTATTTAAATAAATGCATAGAGCTGCTCCTTTTTGATTACCATTGCATATAGGTAGACCACAGGACTATGAATGCCACCCTAAAGTTTAGATTTTGCTTAACCTATTTAGTTGCAAGAAAGTGGGACTTAGATGGAATCAGTAATTTAAGAGCCATGGAAAATTTTCTCATTTTTTTTCCTTTCACCAAGTACATCATTTAGACTAGCAGTATTAAGATGCATTTGAACACCCCAATAAAGCAATGAAGTGCAACATTTGATGTTACAGGCATGTTGTGGCTAATGAGATGTATGAAAGGCCTTTGGTGAAGAATTAAGTATTTCCATTGAAGTCCCTCTGTACTGCAGTAGCTTTTGGGATTTCTTCTTCTGGTATCCCTTTGACTTTACTGTAGATTCTTTGTTCAGGAGCATATGTGCATCCTGCTGGTACATGTAATGCTGTCTCACATTGGGTAAGAAGGTATTTTAGGCACTTTCAGTTCTTCTCTACAGTTCCTGCAGGTTGTATCTCAAGCTTAACAAATGATATTTGAAGCCTAAATCAGTCTCAAAAACCAAGTGTTCCTGCTGCCCTGAGATCACAAGGAAAGACCTACACCAACTCTAGTTCTACTGTCTGGGAAAGGTGTAGAATATGAGGGACTGTCACAGGCACAAGTGCTTCAGTCCAGGCATACCCAAGAGGAAATGTTTCCACCATTTTCATTGTTGTCCATTCTTTTCTGCAGCTGAAACCATTGCTGTCTGACAGATGACTTCACTACTGGGGTGCTTAGCTGGACTTTGAGTTGTAACTTCCCTTGGGTGCTATTTCTCCCTTGACCTTGAATACGATAAAGCAGGTATTAGAAAATGAATGAATGAACTGGAAAGTTGAAGTCAGCAAACTGTAACATTGATAATAAAACTAGTGACATAATCATTTTATGAAGTTTTCATGTGAATTACTCAAATTTGGACTGTAGAAAATAATTGCAGACACAATGACACGCACAAGTAGGTTTAAAATCCGGAATTACTCTAGGCATATAGGTCATCCAGCACTACTTATATCCATATAGGCAGTATCTATCTGAGCCCTTGGCATGTTATCATAGACTAAGCTGTAAGTAATAATCAGCAAGCTGTCAAGGCAGTCAGCGAAAACCAATGGCCACTGGTGTCTGAGCACATCTGTAGCAAGCTGAACATTTCAAGGTAGGGTAGGACATGATACTGACAAGCTCAAATGTAAGCCCAGTAAGGCATCAGTGAAGGGGTGACCGCAAACCACAGCAGTCAAAGCTGACGTCTAATAGCTGCAGTCAAACACACAATAATATCACCTTGCATCATGTAGTATGTGATGCAAGCAGCATTTAAATGTCACAGGTAATCGGAGGAAGTACTGTTCAGTTTTTCTGAATGTGACACTACGTTGAACGTACCATACCAAAAGTCATAGATGATAATCCAGCTGTCATTCTTAGTTGCAAATATGACGTGACAATCAGCAGTGTGTCAGAAAAAAGTGCACTACAATGTAACATTTAATTGAAGTTTTATTTTTTAGAGCTAAGGCATAAATATAGACTGCAGAACATTTAACATTGGAAAAGCCATTCACCATTTTCATTTTTTTTTATCTCTTTTAATAATTTGAATTAATATCACTTTTCTTTCCTTAAATGACACTTCAGAAGTTAAGATATGAATCTGGAAATGTGACTACCATAAGTGGTATCATTAAGTATATGTTATTCCTACTCTTCAAATAGAGTTCACTTTAAAAGTTATAGATTTGTTTGTGTCTTTTGGCTTTTCGTGGTTAGGGGTCACCACAGTGGAACTCCATTCCGCTAATGATTGGCAGTAGATTTTTACGTGCCGAGTTGACGGCCCTGACGCACAACCTTCAGGGAAGGTATGCCCATTCACGCATGTCTCCACACACAAGACACTCTAGCTGAGAATCGAACAGGACAGCGTCTTACTGTGAGGCGACAATGCTACCGCAGCACCACCACCTCAGTATTAAAAGTTATAGATAATAAAGCTAAATAGGTTTGTTGCATCAAAATGTTCAAGGAGATTAAAACTAAAAATAGTAGGCTTAAAGTATCTTTTCTCAATGTTATATACTAAAGACAAATCAGAAATGTAATTTACATTGTCTATATTGTAAGACTCACTACGCTACTTTGTCTGCAAGCCACAGTTGGAGCTGCACACTCTGCAATAATTTTAAAATAACACTGTAAATCTAACTGCAACAAGTTCTGTGTGCATAATTAATTCAAAATTAACATCTTGCCTGGTAGAATTTCACACCTCCAGATACCTGCAGATTTCCTAAGTGTATAGTTTTTGCCTGAGCAAACTTTGTGAGAATGCAGTTTTGCTACCTACCTGTAAACAGCTTGATAACTGTGCAAGTTCCTGTGACGGTCCCTACTCCAGGCTAGTAATCAAGGAGCCTCAATCCTTACCACTGACACTGGTGAGGGATGATCACTAGCAGCAGAAATGGATGCACACAGTATTTTCAGATGCAGCTCTCTGCACCAACCACAGTTTCCCTTAAGAGCACACAGGGGGCACACTCCAGACCTGGGGGTGGACTCTCTCTTTCTCTCTAGGCCCCAAACAAGATTCCACACTGACCACTTTGGAGCTCTGTGTCCCTGTTCCAAGTAGTTTTCACCCACACTTGGGTGTTTGATTTTCACACTGTCACTCAGACACACACACACACACACACACACACACACACACACACACACACACACACACACACACACACACACACTCCTGGGAAAGGTTGGCACAGATTTACCAGCTGTCCCCTCTCTGTCCAGACTATAAGGTAATTACGCTTCCACCAGTCAGCTGCTCTAAGGCTCTTACAAGGGTACCCAATTATACTGAAAATTTATACCAGTGCAAATGGTAGAGTTTGACCAATGCATCAAGGCTTTCAGGAATGGCCACGGTGTCACTAAAGTAAACATAATTACTCTTAAGATGTTAAAAGTATTCTCTAAAAGACCAGCCATGATGACAGGTATAGAAATATTTGATAATAAGTAATAAAATAGAAAACATGAGAATACTGAATATCTAGTTACAATAAACACCAGCGTTTCAGTCACAGGAGATATAAAAATAACACAGTTGGATAGATTCACAGAGATGTAGAAAAATTATATTTAACTAATCTTACTATATTTTCCTGACTGACTAAATAATTACTGTTTTCTGGTTATTTACTAAAGCAAGGCAAGATGAAATGTGTTGAGTTGCTTACTACAGAAAGGCAAAATGAGGTGTGTGATATATCTGTGAGTGATCTTTGCTGTCAGGTTCCGGAAGACAAAATGCTGCTGCGAAGAGTTCCATCATATCTCTCACTAACATCTAAAGAATAATTTTAGTGCCGATTATAGAATATCACATCTGGTCACATGACTGTGGTACAATGCACACCCAGAGCTTTGCTAAGAGCTGTTGCAACATCTGAAATCTATAAAACAATTTCAGAAACGTCTACCCTTCCAGGGTAGCAATTAGTTCATCCCAAAGGACAATACAGTTAAGATTCCTAGTCCTGGTTTTCCCAGACATTTTTTACTCTGGCTGCAATCATACCTGCAAGATAAAATCTTTGACCTAAAACAACCCATTTAATTTTCAACCTGTTTTTTCAAAATTAGCTGGACTGAGATTAACCTCTTCCTTTCCAGAATTCTCTGTTAAAATGTATACATTAAATCAGTTATAATAATTTTAACATATATATCTATTTTCTGCCCAGCAGGACCCACTGTTGATGCATTTTTAACACAAGCAACTTTACGAATACATTTTTAACACAAGCATCTGTACAAATCAGTGTGATAGTCAAATGACATAAAATTCTTTACAAAACTCCAGCTAGCTATGCTGGCATACATTATACTTGCAGTGCCCTACCCTCCCTGGCACAGATGACACTACCTCATATCATCATAGTTCCAAAGAAAGTTAAAATAGAAAAGCTCTTCAGCACACACTCCTATTCACAATGGTGATATTAATGTGTCAGCCAGACATAATGCTAATTTTATACTGAACAAGTAATTAGATAATGCTTAAATGTTGTAATTATGCAAACAACCACTACTAGCTCTCTAACCACAGTTGCTAGATCCCTATCATGTGACTTTTGTTCTAATGTTGCGATCTTCCATTTGCTGCAAAGCAATTTTTCAAATGTTTTCATTTTTCAGATATTTACATAATTATGATTTGTGTGCATTTTTATTGGTGGTTAGAGATCAAATATCAGTGCAAGTTTTTTCCAACATTGTGTATAATTTAATTTAATAACATTGAGAACCATATAAACACCTTCTGATTCAAGCTATTACATGAGTATTAATGTTTGTCATATTTTCACAGTATTTCTGAACAATAACAATATAGTAGCAAGCAGCCCATGTGTCTGAGGGGACATTATTAGCCTATATGCTGACTGGGCATATGAAATATTGCTCCACAGTGCATCCAGATGAATAATACCCACAATATTTGCAGCAATATAATATTTATGCATATTTTATTTTTGATAAAGTTGAAATATATAGCAATTGGTAATAGAGACCAGGTATCAGTGACAGCTTTGTAGCATTAGTAAGCTTTCATTTGATATCATAACCTACCTTATAAAGTACATCTGGGTAAAGTTAACAGAAATGTTAACATAGCACATATTCATAACTCACAGTAAAGTCACACTTTCATATTTAATGAGTCAAACTATTCGGGTCTGTAGACTTTCATGATTTATATGCTAAGTTGTCTAGTAAATTGCTGTTATGCAGTGCTAATATAGAAACAGTGCTTGAGATATTTACATAAAATATTCAGATATGCATAGATATATATCATATTTATTAATAAACACCTATCAGCGGTGGTGGTGCTGCAGTAGTGTTGGCGCCTCACAGTAAGACGCTGTCCGGTTCGATTCTCAGCTAGAGCATCTTCTGCGTGGAGACATGGGTGAATGGGCATACCTTCGTTGAAGGTTGTGCATCAGAGCTGGCAACTCGGCACGTAAAAATCTACTGCCAATCATTAGCGGACTGGAGTTCTGCTGTTGCGACCCCTAACCGGGAAAAGCCGAAAGACACCACCACAACAACAATAATAAACACCTATCAGTATCTATAAAGTGGTGGAAGTTATGTAATGGTAGTGGTTGAGAAGTTTCTCAGCATGATTTAGCCTTTCATTTGATAGCATCAAATACCACAAAAACTCCTTGTATGACAAACCAGTAATACAGGTATTGATATATGTAGCACATATTCATGATTGTGAATTAAAACAAGTCATAGTACCTCACATACTGGCCATCTAATTTTTGTTTCAAGGTGTTTCTGAATAAATATTTGTGTTGACTGAGCCTACAAAATACTGTTCAACAATGCTTCTAAGTGGACACTGCCTAAGATATTAATAGAGTGCTCATTTCCTCAGGGATTTGAAGATTATTTGACTAAATATGCTAGTACTGTGGAACATTATCTATAGCAGAACATACATTCTCAGAAATAGAGCACAAAATGTGTATCGTGATGTGCAAAATTCATGAGCATTTTATATTTTTTACAATTGCAAACTCACAAAATCTAGTCTTGTAAACCTTTTTGGACACAATAATGGCCTGAGGTATAAAGCATGTAATAAACAGTTTAAGCAACTTTAAAATAATGAAAATTTCACTCAAGCATGACACACAAAGATAATCAGAATATTTGTTAAAAACAAGTAAGCAAATTTCAACATGAAATCTTGAACTTATAAAGAGGTGGGCTATAAACAATAACTACTAAAGATTAATATCGTATTAGAGGTTAGCATTTTGCAAAGTCAAACAAAATTCTAGTGCCATCAAATAAAAGATGAAACCTGATAAAGAAACAAAACAATATGGTTGCTGTCAGAAAACTGAAGATAAACTATTCAGAAAGTATAAAAAATGAACAAACACAGGAATCTGTCTAGTTCCAACCTCACCACCACAAGCATTGAGGAAAAAAATACAAAACAAAGATACTAGTGGTTTTAAAACTTTGAGGATGAGCTCAGTCACAATAATTTCCAAAAATCATGAAACCCAGGTAGTGTTCCAAAGCAACAAGCCTTTATTTGTCACAGACAAGCGATCCTCGGTAATAAAAAATCAGAAATATTTTAACAATGTTAAACATATCAGCTTTTATATACTTAAAAGTATGTATTGTTTAATTTAGAAAATATTTTAGAAAGCTTTTTAGAAAGTAGTACAGTGTTTGTAAGATGAAGGTAAGCATCTATAAAGCATGAAAGAACTAAATAAACACAAAGGAACCACCTACATTTTAAAGAATAAAGCAGTACTGATTTCACAAACTTTATGCCTTGTGTAGATCACTGTGTGTGTATATATCTTTAAGAAGCTAACCAAGGGCTTGCACTTGAGTATAAATACTGAGCATGTGCGAGCCTGACTGCCATTTAATTTTGTAGTTAGCTGTTGAGATGTGAACATGTATGTATGTAAGCTCTGTTTGTTAGTTCGTTCATATTTAGAGATGCTGCTGTCCATCCTGATGTGTTTCTGTATATTAAAGCATCTGAACAAAATCCCAGGGCTTCTTATTATTTGTAGTAGAGACAAACGAGCGACACCTTAAATGCAAAAAATGAATAAAAAAATAAATAGAAAGAAACACCAACAGCATAAACAAAACTGAAATGGTATAACTTGAGGACTTTACCTCTCATTCAAATACAAGAGACTGTTCCATTTGAATGAGACAAAAGTGCTTACCTAATAATGTTGCCAGAGTTCATTTACATCCTGTTAGTGCATCTTGATTTGTTGGCAACAGTAAAAAAAAGAAAAACGTCACTATTTAGAAATATGTCTGTCCTTAATTGTGAAGGGAAGAGGGGAAAAGCAGGATTACTGATTCCTGATACTGTTTGGTTGATGACTGCACTGCCACTTCTTGTTGCTGTTTCTGCTTCCACACTCCTATACCTCGATCGTTCCATTAATATGGCCCAATAAGTGAGAGGGGGTGCAGGAGAAACATTGATTCTTAAAACAGGTGGGAACCTAGGCACAGACAAGCAACGGGGATTCTTTTTGAAAGATCTGGACAGATGCCTCATCACTCAATTGGTTAATACACCTTGATGTCACACATCTGTCTTTCTCAAAGTGGAGCTTTTATTCCATTTATTTGAATGGCAACAAGAGAAGCGGACAGATGAAAAGTGATTTTTTTATGCATATGTCTTTGTTGCAGCACAGAATAAGCATGCACAATGCTAGATTTCTCTCTGCTGATAGTGCTGGTGATGCTGTAAAGAGAGGAAGACAGCGCATGGTCCATGGCGACACTTGTACTCTGTGTGCTTTTTCTCTGCAAGCTGCTACTCACACATTACATTTTCTTGCATCCTACTGTTTTGAGAAATACATTACAGATGCACATACTCATAACTGTGGGACATGTTTGTGCATCTGTTGCTTTATATACTTCTCAATAGTTTCCATAAGTGCAAGAGAGCACAGAAGAAATGCAGAAATTGTGAGATTCCTTTCTTTTTGGGAATGCAGCTATGGGCCCTGATCATTAAATAATGCAGGTCATGATATGGGCACAAACGAGTTAAGTGATGATGGTAAAACAATATGCCTTAAAACAGGTCCCTATCAGCTAAACGAATCCTCACAAGAGCAAATGTTAAAAAATTGAGCCTGGAACATCAAAAACCTGGAAGGTTGATCAACAAAGGGACAAACACAACTGCATTTTTATAGGCAGCAAGTCCTCCTGCTAAATATATATACAAATTCCTAGATCGCACTGCAGTGGGAAAAGGAACAAAACCCCAATGCCCATTGTATCTCAGTCTTGCACAATGAACGTCCATGCTTCTGTGTTTTCGATATTCCTAGCTCGATCTTTTAACATTCACTCGAGTGAGCATTTGTTTTTCTAATAGGGACCCATTAAAACATTTGAATAACTGTGAGTCAGAAATTAAATCTGCAAATTCCACATGTCCGATTCACCATATGATCAACAAGTCTGCAGGATGCCAAAACATGTTTACAAGTCAACGGCTGCAAGCAGTCACATGGTAACAGTTTGTTTATTAAGAAGGAAGGTAAATGGTGCATAACACCCTTTTCAGCCAAAGCTAGGCCACATAAACAAATACAATTGATCAGAATACACTGTCAATTACAATAACTGAAATTTGAAGCATTGCAGTTACTTAAAAGACAAATCAGGTTCCAACATTACTGAAACGAATAAGCAAGTCAGTTTAACATAGTTTGAGCAACAAGCACTGACAGTTCGGTAAGGATTTCATGTTATCTGCTAGTAACTTCTGACAAAATCCATGCATATTATTCATATTATGTTAATCTTGCTATCAAATTATACACGTTGTACATAACTCTGAAATATGTATGCATCTTAAGTGTGTTATCAACAGTTTCTTGATTTAAAAACTGAACTCAACGCTGCTCCGACACAATAAAGGCTGTCCAGTAACCACAATCACATTGTCTTTGTATTCTAATTACGACCACAGAGTGATTAAAATTAAACTGATATTTATTTAAACAGAAAAAATAATAAAATAGGTAACAGACTTAGCGCTTTCATCTCATCACTGAGGCTTCTTCAGAATCCTGTTACCGTATAAACTAAATTGTTCTTTTATACAAAGAAATGATATGGCAACTAAGGTTAGATGCTTGTGGAAGTAAAGGACTCAATGACCACATTTCTATTAGTCTGGCATTAAAAGTACTAGCAGGTGACCCTAAGAGACACAGTAGATGAAATTTAATTAATTATTTATTCATTCAATTAATTTTAATAAATATTTAGTTTTATTGGTTTTGTATCATATTTTACATTTAATATTTAATATTCAATATTCAACATTTTAACATTCAATATTTTATATGTGCACATATATTATACATACAATATACATATTTTAAAAACATTTTCACTATATATTCATTATATATATATATATATATATATATATATATATATACATGCATATATATATATATATATATATATATATATATATATATATATATATATTTTACACATAATTACATAAATTTATATACACATATCAAGTTATATTTCTCATTATTTATTTATTATATATAAGTACATATATATTTATACACATGTTTTATTCTATTTTATGTTGTGTTTTGAATATTTATATAATTACCTATGTCTAACATATTTACCACTGCAGTATTTGGTGGCATTTATGACAGCAGTGGACCCAAGATCTTTGGGGATCTGTGAAAAAGTTTTTTATGTCTGGATTCCTTATTTTTGTATTTGTCTTGATCTTTCATGACTGTAGTTTTTATGCCTGAATTTCTCATGCCTGCACTTTCATATTTGTACTTTTTATACCTGCAATTTTCAAAATTTGCATTTTTTAAATTTGCATTTTTTATATTAACTTTTTATATTCAGCATTTTTTCCATGCATGGTATGTTTATATATATAACAAAGCAAAAAAAGGCCACACACAGCAAACAGAGCACGGTGCCCACACAGGAAAAAAGTTTATATATATGTTTTACTGGTGATTTCTTATTGATTTACATATACATATATATATATATATATATATATATATATATATATATATATATATATATATATATATATATATATATACATTTTTTATACAACAAAGTATTGTATAGTGATAGTTCAGTATTTAAAAGCCACAATTTGTTTAATAATTTGGGTTTGTGTGGTCTGTTCGGTTAATCAATTCCTTGTATTAAAGTATTTAGCCAGCCCCAGTCAAGGAAAGTAACGAAGGCCAGTTATATTATATTTCATTTCGTTTTACATTAATTGTTAATTAATGATGTCAATTTCTGTGGACCAATGAGTGTGAATTATTTGTTATAAAAGAACAATTTAGTTTATATGGTAACAGGATTCTGAAGAAGTCTCAGTGATGAGATGAAAGCGCTAAGTCTGTTACCTATTTTATTATTTTTTCTGTTTAAATAAATATCAGTTTAAGGGAAGGGAAGGTCTACAAGAGGGGTAGTGAGACCAGCTATGTTATATGGGTTGGAGACAGTGGCATTGACAAAAAGGCAGGAGTTAGAGCTGGATGTGACAGAGTTAAAGATGTTAAGATTTGCACTGGGTGTGACGAGGGTGGACAGGATTAGGAATAAGTATATTAGAGGGTCAGCCCAGGTTGGAAGGTTTGGAGACAAACCCAGAGAGGCAAGATTATGTTGGTGTGGACATGTGCTGAGGAGGGATGCTGAGTATATTGGGAAAAAGATGCTAAGGATGAAGCTGCCAGGTAACAGGAAAAGAGGAAGGCCTAAGATAAGGTTTATGGATGTGGTGAGCGAGGATATGCAGGTGGTTGGTGTGACAGAGCAAGATGCGGAGGACAAGAAGAAATGGAAACAGATGATCTGCTGTGGCGACCCCTAACGGGAGCAGCCAAAAAAAGAAGAAGATGATCTCTATACTAATTTTAATGGATGAAGCACTAGTCATTGTCTTTGAATCATTTAAATTTGGTTGCTATAGTTGGATAAGATTTAAGTTGTTTGAATAATTTTGTGTCATTTGTTTCATCCTCAAGGCCCGAGGCAATTCAATCAAATGGCTGTCTGCAACCTACCTTTCCTCTCCATTCAAACTGATGTGACCCAAGATTCCATCCTTGGCCCACTATTATTTAACATCTTTACTAACCATCTGTACCAGTCATGCCCCCTCTCCACACTCATACAATACGCAGATGACTCGACCATCATCACAACCTCTGACAATCTCCCCCACCTAAGCTCCCTCACTCAAGACACCCTCCACTCACTCAAAGCATGGCTCACCTCTAATCAACTGCTACTCAACCCCAAGAAAACAAAACGACTTCTCTTCTTCCCTAAGTCCCTCCAACACCTCAAGTCCTCCTTCTCAGTCTCTTCTCTAAACAACACTACTATTAAGGTTGAATCTCACACTAAACCTCTCGGTGTTTATATTGACGATGACCTTAAATTTGGCATCCACATCTATAACTGCATCAAGAAGACACACCAGAAACAAGGATTACTATACAGAAGTAAAAAATTCTTAACACAAGACTGTAAATTGTCCCTAGCTCAAGCCTACCTCCCGCATACCCTACTATACGCCACCTCAATACTTACTAACCTCCAAAAAAATCTGTCAGCCAAACTCAAGCTTACCTACAACAAAATTGTTGGTTTTGCCACTAACCTTCCCATCACTCACATCACTGCCTCTCCTTACAGAAACTCCACTGGTTAGAACACACCAATCAACTCCTCCTACCTCAACTCCTTCTGACAGGTACTATCATCGATCAACCAACATCCAGTCCATCTCTAGCAACCATCATCTCTCCTTATGTCCCAAACTGGAAACTTCGTAGATCTGATCATCACCTCCATCAAATCACCAAACCTAATAAAGCTATAGGGAAAATGCTATATAGCCACTTTGTTAGCTCCTCTTGGAACCAAATCCCCCTCCATATCAGAAATATCCAAAACCCATCTTACTTCAACTCACCATAAAGGAATATCTGCTTAACTCCTGGAACTGCCCCTGTAAAGACCCTACCTGAACCCTGCTTACACTGCCTCCTCCCCCCTTCCTCTTTCACAATTCCCTGACTACTCTGCCTCCCCCCCCTCCCACTTTTTTTCACTTATACCTATTATTTTCTTTATTTGTAAGCTCTCCTGCTGTGTGGCCTTGCTCATCCATTTTACTCCAATCTTCACTCTTTGCTTCTACTTCCAATCTCACCCTCCACTATCATTCTTTACCCCTCCTCTTCCTTTCACTTTGTGTGTGGATCACTCTCTCTCTGGCACCGGTATGCCTCACTACATTAAGGCATAGGTTAGTAATTCCCCATTCCAAAGTATTGATTATTGTTTTTATGTGCTTCCTGTGCCTAAAGTCACACAACAGATTAATCTGTTTATTTTTTTCTTTTCTTTTTCTTCTCACACATTATAAAAATGTAATATATTCTGCTGTATATTTAAATCGTGTATGGATTGTATTGTGAAAATACTTGGATTGTAAAAATTCTTTGATGTAACTGAAGCTTTTCTCCTCTGGTCTGTGCTGAAAAAGGGCACCTGCCCAGCCAGACCAACCCGGTTAACAAATGGCAAATAAATAATTAGAGCATATGGTACAATCTTAGAAAAGGCTTTTTCGTTTCAGCACAGCTGAGATTGAAGGGTGACCTACTTGAAAGGGATTCAGCTCTATTCCACGTTTTTTTTTAAGTGTGTTACAGTTCTAAACTGTATGTTAAGCAAGTTTTTAATAATTGATTGTTGCTAATTTACTGCTGTCTTTTTATTGAGTTCTGCTGATTTGCACTGTAGCGAAGCATTGCACTACACACACACATCACTGATATGTTTTCTCAGTGTTTGACGTCTAATGTGTCCCATCATTGCTGCTACAGAAACTTAGTGCATGCCATATTTCACAGATGAACTCCAGGTTAGCAGTGCAGTGCAAGGGACAGAACTTAAGCATTTCTATTTTCTGTGTGAGGAAGTGTATTATACAATATTTTTGATGTAGATGTTGCATTATGGGCCTGATAACTGATAACACAGTAATAGCACTACAGAGTACAACATGGTTTGGGGACCATTGCACTGGACTGCATCCATGTGCTTTAAAACATTTCTCTTTCCACATTTTTGCATTAAAGATGTAAATCTGTTACCCTAGACTGAATGTAATGGCACCATATTTCACCAGAGCTGTTGTAGTCATGCGAACCCTGCTCAGAAACCAGTTGCTATAAAGTTTGATGCCAGGTTCATCCAGGTATACCCCATGTAAATGTCTTTTTAAGAAGTTTACTTTAGGAGAATCTAAATGTACAACTTAATATTTGCCAAATGGTCATGAGATAGATCAGATCCGTGAAATAGAGAGAAAGCACAGACTGTGCCCCAAACAACCCTGGACTGACAAGTGTCCTGGATACTGTAGGAGTAAGTGAAAGATGGTGGGCATGAGCAGTCAGTGATGGCACATCCATAGTGGAAGAGGGAAGTGATCCACCCTTTGCATTACTGGCAAGTAGTGGAGAGAAATCCATGACGTGCAGCATACGGGCAAGGTATACGAGATTGGCTGTGCCAAACTGCATCTTCATGGTAGCCTTCATGGAACATGTATAAAAAGGGCATGTTCACAATTGATGGCATAACCGACTGTTGGATTTGTAAGTGTCTTTGCCATCCACAAGCAAAGAGGTTAGAGCCAAAAAATGGAAAATCACACATCACTGACTGGATAATGGTCTAACTCTGACAGTCCATCATCTCAGAGTTGGGAAATCGTGAGCACTGTTGTGACGCAGGTAGATGGCCAGCATGCACAGGGACTGGAACAATATGCAAAAAATAAAAATGTCATTGAGAAGTGGAACTTCTAATGTTTTGTGAAGCCATACTTAGGATCTGGCCATGTTAGCTGCTCTTAGAAGTTCACCAACTCGTACTTTTCTGGACCTGATTCAGTGTTGTTCCTCAGTCCTTCATTTGACAAGTACCTATCATTAAAGTCTGATTTCCTGAGTCCTTTTTTGTTTAAAGGGCTTTGACTCTTTTACATAATACATTGTGGAAAGTAAAGAACTTGGTGGACAAATTGTCATCCTACTGCAAACCAGTATACAGAAAGCCCAGCAATGACCAACAAAGAAAGATACTGTTAAGTAAATCTAGCACTACCTTTCAGTATGCACACATCAACATATTCTGTGGGATAGCCATTCACCTTTCACCATCTCAATGCAAGGGACAGTGCCCCTTCTACCCATTAATGCAGTGTTGTTCAGTAGTACCACAAGCCTAAGGTATATGAAACTTCCAAACTGAAATAGCCACATTTTGACTGAAAATAATGTTCAGACAAATTAACTTTACATCTTGTTATTCAGTAACCTGTTCTGTGGCTGTCTACATTGATTCACACGTCACATTAGCCATGACAATGTTTCATATTCAAGCTTCAGTTCAGACTTTGCTGTCTTTCTGATAAGTCTCTTAGTCTGTTCTTTAACCAAATATTGTGTCATTAAAAAGAATATTGGTTAGTTGACAACATAAAATTCTAAAAATAAATAGTAAGAAAAAGATGATTACTTACAGTAGTACTGGATACCATAACTTTGTGTAACTGCAGTATGCCACATTCTTTTGAATAGGCCTCCTTTCTTTACATTTAGGAGGATGTGCAAACCTTGACACTTGTTTTTCTTCCTTAGGACCCTTTGTTTAGTAACTTTTATACTATACATAATAGAAACTAGATTGGGTGGCATAGGCTGCAATGACTGGTGAAGTTGGTAAACCTGACTGCATTTTCTGCCTATGCATATTACCACCTCTGCTAGACATGAAAAACTAAGTGATGATATTTTTGAGTGTGTACAGCACCAGAGAATTGCCTGTGCATTGCTGTTAATCTTGGAGTCAATGTAATGTCTGTTTCTACCCAACTGGATTCCCAGTGTGCAACACACACACGCATGTTCACAAACACACACGCAAAGTGCTATTGAACTGTAAATTACGGGCATAAAGTCCTGGATGAAGTGAGTATTTTTTTAACTGGTGGAAATTTATCATTCAGCACACTTGGTTGACAAAATTCTTTGTTTAACTAGTGTGAAACAAAATAAAGCCATTTCTGTACTTCAAGACGTGGCATCTTCGAGTGCTTGTTTGGAACCATTTCTGAAGTGGGCTAGTATTTTAGCATGTATAATGCAGCAAAAATATGTCTGTCAGACATGCTTGCCTGTTTAACATCCCATGTCAAGTGTAAAGTGTTGCACTGTAGTGGATGTTGTAAGCTCTGAGCCTCATGAGGAGGCTGTCAGGAAGCTTTAATCCTGGACTTGCAGGTTTATATAACAAGGTTCCTGCAGATGTGCCCAGAACAGACTAAATACTAACTGAATAAGCTGTTCATGTACAGTTAGAGGTGGTTGATGTAAAAGTATAGCCATCTAGTCTAAAAGTATTAGATTTAAGTTTTACATGGTAGTAATCAACAGAAGTCAGACGTTTGTTTCTAGGGAAATAAAATTTATAAGGTGGTGATGCCCTTCAAGGATGCATCTGCAGTCCTTACAAATGGGTTGTCCTGTCGTCAGGCAGCCCTTCGGTCGGCCGGATTCCAAAGTCTGGGTCTGGCCTCGGCTGATGTCGCACTTCACCCGACGTCATAGCTGCAGTTCTTCGGGTATAAAGGTATCAGCCGACGCCATTTTCCTCCGTCTTTCTTGCCGTGTGGCTCCCGAAGCAGAAGCTGTTCGCAAGTGCCGGTTGGTCAGAACCAGAGATTACTACTACCGAAGACTTCTAAAAAGCTAAGTACCTCGTTGGGGACTCTTTCTTGCCTCAGCCGATGTCAGAAAAAGTGAGTAACTGTTTAACTTGTGGGAAACAAATACCTCATAAAGATTTCCACTCTTACTGCCTACCTTGTTTAGGCCCAGACCACGACGTAGCAGCTTGTCTAGCCTGTGCTTCTTTCAACCGACGGACGCTTAGATGTCGGTCGGAATTTGCTGAGGAGTTTTTTGGCTCCGCTTTTGCTTACATTATGCCGTCGGAAACTCCGACTACGCAAATAACTAAAAAGCGCAAGGAAAAGGACGGACACTCGCGGTCCGCGGTTTCGGCCGAAACCGCAGTTAAGCCAACCGCGAGTGTCTCGGTTTCGGCCGAAACCGAGTCCACGGTTCTTCCTTCGGCCGAAAGCTTGCCACCTACCGAGGCCTCATCCAGCATGGCTGAATCTGCTACTGAACTCCCACCTGCTCTTGCAGGTTCACAGGATTTATCTGATACTATTCCTTTAGATATTTCTACTCCTGCACGTGGAGCTGCTAGGCCCCCTGCATCCATGTCGATTAAGGCTTTTACCAGGGCTAAAGCAGCAAAATCTACCAAAACTGTGCCTGCTAAGACCCCCTCTCACAGGCCTAGCTCTAGTTCTCAAATGCTTAGTCTAGCAGAGGATCTCATTTCTTTGATCAGGGGATCCCAACCCCACCCAGACAGGGCCTCTCACCCACCTCCAGAGAAGAGGCCTAGAGCAGAATCCCCTGAGCCAGTTTCTTCAGATGACTCCTCTGATGATTCAGATAATACAAATCCTCCAGAGGGCCCTTATTCTCCTTATGAGGACTCTGATGCAGAAGAGTCCATTCCTTCTGCCTCTCCGCCTGAGGAATTTTCTTTTGGGGAAACCTTGCATGCTATGAGGGAACAATTTCAATGGCAGGGCCAGGATTTTTCAGACTCTAGGAAAAGGCTTAGAACCTTTCTGCATTTGCCACAGCATAGGCCTTTAGCCATTCCTCCAGTACTTACTGTTGTGGATGATGCATTTAATGATGCTTGTACTGCTCCTGATTCTCTTCCCCCGGCCCCTGCTAAGCCCGATAGGTACTACAGGGTTCCGGACACACATTATCATTTGTATAAGGCTCCTTTTGCAGATCCTGAAACTATCTCCCAGGGACCCAAGGCTGTAGCAGCTACCTCTGCCAAAAAACCCCTCCCCTCTGAAAGGGAATCTAGGGCCTTAGAGAGATGGGGTAAAAAAGTTTACACTTCTGCTACTCTTTCAACTAGGGCTTTAAACTGTCAATTCCACATGATTCATTATCAGGAATTTATGTTAGATCAGTTAACTAAAAAACTGTCCTCGGATGAACCATTAGACAAAAAATCTGTTCAGGAAATGGTACATAACATTCAGCAGGTCAGTAATCATTCCTTAAAATGTGGCTATGATGCACTGGAAGCTTCTTTTAGATCAGCTATGACTGGTACAGTGATCAGAAGGCATGCATGGTTAAAAGAGCAGTCCTTACCAGACCATGTTAAATCAAAGCTCCTAGATGCTCCTATGGATAAGCTCAATTTGTTTGGCTGCCCGGCACAGCAGGTGCTGAAGAAGGTGGAGGAGAAAGCAAAATCTGTCCAGACAGTCAAGGATTTCTTGCAGGTCCAGCCTCCAAGGTTTAGTAGGAACTGGCCTTCCAAGAATTGGTCCTTTCCAGACACCTCCAGAGCCCAGAGAGGCAGGAACAGGCGCTCAAGAGGCAGGGGTCAATCCAGAGGTGCCTACAGGGGACGTCAATGGCAGACTAACAACCAGCGGTACTGCCACAGATCCAGCCACCACCACTTCCACAGGACAATCACAGTGACTTGGCTCTGGCACCGCCTACCAGGGAACAACTAGAAGCACCCTTAGGCGGAAAGCTAGCCTTATTTTCAGTAAACTGACACTGCATCACAGGAGACAAATGGATTTTACAGACAATAGACCAAGGTTACAGGTTTCACTTCCATACTCTACCAAGGAAGAGAGGAATGCCAAACCTACCTCCAAATCAGAAAACAGAAGCTCTACAACAAATAAATCACTTACTAAGCATGAGAGCTATAGAAAGGGTACCGTCTATGGAACAGGGGCAAGGATTTTACTCCAGACTCTTCCTGGTACCAAGAAAAGAAAACCAGTGGAGACCTATTCTAGACCTGTCCGCTCTAAACACATACCTCATTGTTCCAAAATTCAAAATGCTGACCCTACAGCAGCTTCTTCCCATGCTGGGCAAGGAGTCTTGGCTGGTAACTCTAGATCTCAAGGAGGCATACCTGCACGTCCCCATACGACCAAATTGCAGAAGATACCTCAGATTTCTTGCAGGATCAGAGCATTATCAATTCTCAGCATTGCCCTTTGGCTTATCTACTGTGCCCAGAGTATTCACGAAATGCCTGGCATCAGTAATGGCTCATTGCAGACTTCAGGGAATTCAAATTTACCCTTACCTGGACGACTGCCTGTTACAAGCGGACAACAAAAACAAATTAACAAAAGATTTGAAAAAGGTCATTTATCTACTGCAAGCCCTCGGATACACAGTCAATATAAAAAAGTCAAGGCTGGTACCATCCCAAAGGATAACCTTCTTGGGTGCAGAGCTGGACACATCAAACCAAATGGCATTCCTAACAGCAGAAAAACAGAAGCGCCTCCCTCTCTACTTCATGGCATTAACAAAGCAGAACCAGCTAACAGCAAGAAAAGTCCTGCAAGCCCTGGGTTACATGGCATCCTGCATAATATTGATTCCACATGCCAGACTACATATGAGAAAGTTACAGTGGTACCTAAGGAATTTATGGTCTCAGCACAAGCACAGCCTAGAAACCCTAATTCCAATAATTCCATGCCTGAAGCAAGAATTCCAATGGTGGGCTCAGGCCTGTCAATCGAACAAAGGACTGCCCTTCCACAGACCTCAACCAAGCCAGACCATCACAACAGACGCCTCAGACCTCGGTTGGGTGGCACACATGTTGGACAACTGCATACAAGGTTTATGGACTCAAGACCAGCTGCACCTGCACATAAATCAAAAGGAGATGCTGGCAGTAAAACTGGCAATTCAGACATTCAGACCATTTCTTCGACAGGGTCAATTGCTGATAAGGACGGACAACACCACAGTTATGTGGTACATCAACAAACAAGGAGGCACGCATTCATACCCTCTATGCCGGATGGCAATGGACCTCTGGAATGTGGCCCTGAGCTTCAACATTCAGTTACAAGCAATATTTGTACCAGGAAAAGAAAATATACTGGCAGACATCCTAAGCAGAACTACCACGGATGCCCACGAATGGATGCTGCATCCAGACATCTTCAAAACCATTACAGGGAAATGGGGACTACCAGAAATAGACTTATTTGCATCCCCACACAACCACCAATTGAAAAAATTCTGCACAAGGGCATACCACCCACTTGCTTGGAAGGTGGACTCCCTATCCTTCAGTTGGCAAAACCTGACAGCATATGCATTCCCACCTCTTCCTTTGATGCACAAGGTGCTATTGAAGATCAAAGAAGACCGTCCAAGGATCATCCTGATAGCTCCAGACTGGCCGAGGCAGCATTGGTACCCATTACTGAGGAGTATGTCTCGGGAACAAATATGGCCTCTGCCCCTAGTTCCCTTACTGTTAACACAGAACAACTTCAAAACCCTGCATCCAAACCTAAAAACACTGCAGCTGGCTGCCTGGAACATTGCATAAGACAAAATAACCCAGATTTATCTCAAAGGGTTAAAGACATTATCTTGGAGGCTCGCAGACCCTCAACAAGAAATAAATATTCAGCAAAATGGAAAAGATACCTCATTTGGAGTGCAGCAAAAGGAGAAAATGTGTCACTGGTAAACATAGCTAACATCCTGGAATACTTGGCAGAGCTCTTCCACAATGGCCTGTCCTATTCTTCCATTAAGATTCATGCATCAGCTATTTCAGCAGAATACAACATGGACCCTCCAGTCTTCTCACATCCTCTGCTCAGGCAGTTTCTGAGAGGAATTAAAATGTAAAGCCACCTAGGAAGTCACCATTGCCCGCATGGGACTTGAACTTTGTGTTAGAAAAGTTGACACTCCCTCCTTTCGAGCCAGCAGCAACAGCAGAATTACAGTACTTATCATGGAAGACTGCTTTCCTGCTTGCAGTCACTTCAGCAAGAAGGGTTTCTGAACTACAGGCATTAATGGCAGTACAGCCCTTCCTTATCTTCCATCAAGATAGAGTGTCCATGAGAACTAATCCTACTTTTATGCCAAAGGTGGTCTCCAGGGTATCTTTAAACCAAGCTATCCACCTACCTACATTCTTTCCCAACCCACAGAACAAGGGAGAAAGACTGTTGCATACCTTGGATGTACTTAGACAATTGCGTTACTACCTGGACAGGACCAAGAGCAATAGAAAAACTGACCAGCTACTGGTAGCATATGCAACAGGAATGGAAGGAAAAGCAATTTCAAAACAGACAATCTCTAAGTGGATAGGAAATTGCATTAGATTTTGTTACTCTCACCATGGGAAGAAAACTCCAGAAAACATCAGACCTCACTCTACAAGAGCTACAGCCACTACCACAGCTTTTTTACGAGGAGTGGCTACCAAAGACATTTTAGAGGCTGCTACTTGGAGCTCCGTGCATACATTTGCCAAGCATTATAATCTACCCTTATACTCCAGATCCCGAGCAGGTTTTGCCACTGCTGTTTTGCAAGGGATCTTAACTACACCATAATCTTATTACTCCTCCTCCCCCAGTTTGGCTATGGTATTCTACCCATTTGTAAGGACTGCAGATGCATCCTTGAAGGACATAGTACAGTTTTGTACCTACCATAAATGTAGATGTCCGAGAGGCATGCATCTGCAGTCAGGATTACCCACCCTCCTTACCCTCTGTGGTACTCCTAGGGTATTTGCCCATCTTGTAGCTAGCTGGGGGAATCTGTTATGGTGTATTTGTTTGTATTTATGTACATACATGCTTATTTTTTGTTTGCTCTCTACTATTTGGAACCATTTGCATTTATCCAAATTTAGCCTTCCTAGAGGGCACCTGGCATCTGGGGCAAGAAACACTGAGGAAAATGGCGTCGGCTGATACCTTTATACCCGAAGAACTGCAGCTATGACGTCGGGTGAAATGCGACATCAGCCGAGGCCAGACCCAGACTTTGGAATCCGGCAGACCGAAGGGCTGCCTGATGACAGGACAACCCATTTGTAAGGACTGCAGATGCATGCCTCTCGGACATCTACATTTATGGTAGGTACAAAACTGTACTTTCCGTATATGAATGCTTGTTACTGTGACATCCCTCCTCTGGGCCAGTAATCAAGGAGCCTCAATCCTCACCACTGACACCAGTGAGGAACGTTCACTAGGTAGTAATTTCAGATGCAGCTCTCTACACCAAGCACAATTTTACTTAAGAGCACACAGGGAGCACACTCTAGTCCTGGAGCTTGACTTCCTGTCTAGTCCACATTTCTCTCTGCAGAAATCCATGTTCTGTGTCCCTGTTCCAAGTCATTGACACACACGCACACACTGGGAAAGGCTGGCACAGATTTACTTGCTATGCCACCACCTCCCAGACTATAAGGTTGAGTCACTGCCGCCAGACAGCTACTTTAAGGCTTTTACCAGGGTGCCTAATTACTCTTAGTAAAATTAATATTTATACAAATGGTAGTGCTAACAAATCGGCAAAACTTTCAGGAGTGTGATACTACAGTGTCACTAAAGGGCAAGTACTTTCAGGGGTTAAATTATTTTCTAAAAGACCAACCACAATGAAAGGCTTAGATATATTTAATAATAATAAATAAAAAACTTGAGAATGCTGAATATTTATTTACAATAAACATCAGAGTTTCAATTCCCAGGAAATATAAAAAAAATAACACAGATAGAAAGACTCAGACAGATACAGAAAAACAATACTTTTAGCTAATCTCGCTATATTTTCCTAACTGACCGAAGAATTACTGTTTCCTAGTTAAGTTATTTACTAAAGCAAGGCAAGATAAAGTGGGTGAGTGGTCTTGTCAGTTCCAATACAGAGTGTTGACTGTTACGGACACCTCTCTCTAGTACCTAAATAAAATTTCAGTGCTGTCTGCAAAATGACATCCCATCTGCTCAGCTGACTCTGTGGTTCCCACACTACCCCCTCACTAGAAACTTGAGCTAGGATCTGGCACAGATGCATCACAGTACATACCTATAACTTTGCCAAGGCTTATTACAGCATCTGGAGACTGTAAAACAATTCCAGCCCTTTCACCCTTCCTGCGAGACTAACCAGACATTCTCTGGTACCCCAGGGTAGCAATTAGTGCACCACAAAGGACAATAAGAGCAGGATCATAGCCCAGACATTCTGTCTCTGGCTGCATTCAGCCCTGTGAGATAATTTTTTTATAGCCTTAACTAAGTAATTTAATTTCAGGCTATTTTTGTTCAGGTTATTTGGGCTGAGCTTAACCCCTTCCCTTCCAGCATCCTCTGTTAACATTTATACATTTCATCAGTTAAAATACAGTTTGACATGTGTCTATTTCTTTTCTGTCCAGCAGGACCCACTGTTAATACATTTTTAACACAAGCAACTTTACAAATACATTTTTAACACAAGCGTCTGTACAAATTAGTTCATTCAAATGACATAAAATTCTTTACAAAACTCCAGCTAACTATGCTGCCATATGTTACACATGCACTGTCCTACTTTCTTTCTGGCATAGTTGGCACTACATGACTGCGTGATGCATGTACGGCTACTGCACGGCTCAAAAGGTAGCAAATGTCGATGAAGCCAACAGAAAAGGTGGAAATCCACAATTTTATTTAAACAAGTAAATGTTACATGACAAAGGTAGAGAGAAATAAACCCAACTACTTGCCCCAAACCGGTTTCGACTGCAATAGCTTTCTTCAGTGAGAAAACATGAACAACAAAAAATACACTCATATATATATATATATATATATATCTCACACAAGGCTGTTCATTGGTGCATTATAATTGATCATTAAGCCCAGGTGGAAATAGAGCTCCTAGCTTGATAATCCATTTACGTTCATTAAAATTAAGTAGATTGTGCCATCCTGAATTGTCCCTACATCTACCCCCAATACAATCTATAACAGTAAAGTAAAAAAAATGCAGTATTGTGTTTGTACATGTTTATACAAAGCATTGGTAAAACGTTTATTCCTAATATCACTAAGATGCTCCCCAATTCTAAGACAGAAAGGTCTAGATGTTTGTCCCACATAGAATGAGGAGCATGAACAAGTGACCAAATAAACTACCCATTCTGTACTGCAATTAACCCAAAAATTAATATTAAAAACCACCAATGTATTGCGGCTACTAAATTCCCTTGTTTTCTGAACCCTAGAGCAGTGAATGCAGTGTCCACATGGTGTGCAACCTATCAATGGGCCACCTGTAAGTGTACGTTGAGTGGGAACCATAGAACTAGGTCCCACCCTCTTATAGTGACTAAAAAGGGAACCTAGTGTACGTTCTTCCTTGAATGAGAGAAAACATATGTCACCCAGGAATGCATGTAATCTGTCCTCGGCCATAAGTATGTTCCAGTGTCTATTGATAATATTCATGAACCCCAGTGTATTGCGTCCATATGTGGTCACCAGACGAACCAAAGGGTGAGAAAAACACTTTGGTTTATCCTTATATTGCAAAGGTTTAGTTCTGTCTTGAGTGGAAGCCCAGTGGTAAGCTGTGCTAATTGTCCCAGGTTGGTACCCCGTCTCACGAAAACATATTAGATCATCCCTGGTATCCTCAAAGGATTCCTGGCTGGAATAAATCCTTTTTACCCCGAGGAATTGTGATTTGAGGATATTCCGGATGGTATGTTGGGGGTGGAAGATGGTGGCATGCAAAAATGAATTATACTCAGGGAATTTCCTATAAACTCATGTAGCTGAAGTATCATCAGGATTCCTGCTGACTTCTACATCGAGAAAAAGAATCTTCAATTTATGGAAGTTGTTTGAATTCGATTCCCCATTTGATATCATTAAGATAACCAATAAATTCATGTAAATATGTGTCTTCCGACCTCCATACCACCCAACAATCATCAAGATATTGCCGCCAGATATCTATTTCCTCGATATATAAATTATGACTAGAGTCATAAATAAGTTCCTCCTTAATATAGGCCATAAATAGGTCTGCATAAATGGGTGCAAAAGATGCAGTACCTTTGACCTGCCAAAAGCATTGGTCCTGGAAGTAGAATACATTACTGGTAAGAACATATTCAGCCAGGCATACTAAAAAAGTATTAAAGCCTGGTTGGTGTAAACTAGATCTTCCCAACCAAAATTCCAAAGCCAGTAAACCTGTCCAGTGTAGGATATTCGTATAGAGATATGTTGCATCCAATGTGCACATAAGCCAATGTGGTTCCAATTGCATGTCAGATAAAATGTCAAGAAATGGTGTTGTGTCCTGAATTCGGGCCCGTACCATAAATAATAGTGGTTTAAGATAGTGCGTTAATTATTCAGAAAGTGGTTCAGTAATGGATCCCTGCCCTGATACTATCGGTCTAACAGGAGGACATCTGGCGTCCTTATGTATTTTGGGTAGTAGATAGAAATACTGCTTGCTCGGGGATGAAACCAACAACTGATGCCTAACAGAATCAGTGATGATGCCCTCTTCCTTGGCTTGAGTCAGGAAAGAATCAATTTTGGTCTTAAAATGGTTAGTTGGATCCAGGGGTATGGCCATATAATATCTGTTGTCCCCAAGTTGTCTTAATGCTTCTGCATTATAATTAACCCAATCTTGAACCACTAATGCACCACCCTTATCTGCTGGTTCAATAACAATCTCCTTATTGTTCCTAAGATCTTCTGCACATTGTATGTCATCCTTAGAAAGGTTATTATAAGAATGCTGAAATTCCCTAAGTTACAATGTAAGTGTTTTAGAACATTGGCCTGAAAAATAGAAACTATATGTGACATAGGTGGAGTAAAAGTTGATGTCTTAAATTTGAACTCTGGAACATCCTGGGTGGTGTCATTTTCAAAAAACAATTTAAGATTTAACAAACAACAGAAAATGACCACCTCCTGTGCTAGGGTATATTCTGGAACAAAAAAGCCAGGGACAAAATTAAGACCTTTATGTACATTCATATAATAAACTAATGTCCGATGCTTAATTGTAACAGACCCTCCAAACTGTCTGCCAGTCTGATATTTTTTGTGCTTCCTCCGCCCTCGTCTGGACCTGAGCCCAAAGGGTGTGACAGACTCCTTCTCTTGGGATCAGGTGAGGCATCTGTGTGGTTCCCCTCCCCTTCAGTATTGGAAGATGTCTCATCCCCTGATGTATAGCTAAATGACTCAGTTTCGTTTTAAAATGGATTTGGGTCTTTTTCTCTTGGGGGCAGAAGATTTGTTGCCTGGAAACCTAAAGGTAACATTTCTAGGCATTTCAAAAGGTTTGCTTCTGTCATAATCTCCTACATCTCTTTGAAACTTCTTGAGTTTCTTATCCTTTAAGACTTGTTCAAGCTTAAGTAACTCAGTAGTTAACTGATTAACACGAGAGGCAAAAGACCCTGTTGATTCAAATATATTGGCCTCCATACAAAGTGCTTCAACCTCCTGAATCCCTTGTTTGGCAGCCCGGGCATCCACAAACCCCATGGAAGCAGAATGTTGAATCTGCGTCCATTCATCAGTTAACTGTTCATCGATATTATGTACTAAGGGCTGTACTTTCACCCTAAGACCCCATGGTGTAATCTTTTTAAGTTGATAAGCCTTGAACAGGCGTAAATGCCAAACATTAGTTCTGAGTCCCTTCATGCTTTTACCCAGCTTGAAAAACATGGTTTCACATCGTATGTCAGTGTCCTGATTTAAACCCCTTGATTGGTTGTCACTATCAGATAGACCTAGACCAAATATCGCCAAATCATTCATGTGTGAGGCAAGACCTCTAATAAGTGGAGTCAAAGCCATGTTGCAAAAAAAATATATATATATGTATATATATATACATATAAAATAATAAACTAACACAAAACAGAAAATAAAAAATAATAAAAACTGGGGAACTATCAAACTCACCAACAATAGTAATAAGACCCAAATCTTAAAATATGGCACTCAGAATAGCCCGTTTGAAGAAAATATATATGGGTTAGACACAAAACAGGTCCCAAATAAGTAACACGGTACTTCAAACAAACCATAATTGTAAACAGATTGCGTTCATTGGTGTATATACTAGAATATAAACAACCCTGGATCAAAGAGAAACCTTGATATCCATATACTACAATAATAGCCCTTGTGATAATACATTAACTAAAGCAAAGAAACCACAAAACTGCATATCACTGTAGTCAAAAATTCAAACGCAACAGAACCACCATATAGGTGAGCCGAAGTGCGTTAATTAAATTAGATACCAAAACAAACTGTTGTTATATCCTAAAAAAAGGGAGGGGAATGACTCCCCAGCAGTTAGCGGCAATGATGCTATAGCTAGCCCTTCTGGTAATATGTGAATTCATAACTTCCCTTTTGAACAAAATAACCACAGTGCTGTCACAATTTGGGGACAATAGATATTATATGGCCATGCCCCTTGATCCAACTAACCATTTTAAGACCAAAATTAATTCTTTCCTGACTCAAGCCAAGGAAGAGGGCATCATCACTGATTCTGTTAGGCATCAGTTGTTGGTTTCATCCCCGAGCAAGCAGTATTTCTATCTACTACCCAAAATACATAAGGACGCCAGATGTCGTCCTGGTAGACCGATAGTATCAGGGTGGGGATCCATTACTGAACCACTTTCTGAATACTTAACATAGTATCTTAAACCACTGTTATCTATGGTACGTCCCTGAATTCAGTACACAACACAGTTTCTTGACATTGTATCTGACATGCAATTGGAACTGCATTGGCTTATGTGCACATTAGATGTAACCTCTCTCTATACGAATATCCCACACTGGGCAGGTTTACTGGCTTTGGAATTTTGGTTGGGAAGATCTGGTTTATACCAACCAGTCTTTAATACTTTTTAGTATGCCTGGCTGAATATGTTCTCACCAGTAATGTATTCTACTTCCATGACCAATGCTTTTGGCAGGTCAAAGGTACAGCAATGGGTGCATCTTTTGCACCCATTTATGCAGACCTATTTATGGCCTATATTGAGGAGGAACTTATTTATGACTCTAGTCATAATTTATATATCAAAGAAATAGAAGTGTGGCGGCGATATCTTGATGATTGTTGGGTGGTATGGAGGTCGGATGACACATATTTACATGAATTTATTGGTTGTCTTAATGATAAATGGGGAATCGAATTCAGACTGAACTTCCATAAATCGAAGATTGTTTTTCTCGATGTAGAAGTCAGCAGGAATCCTGGTGATACTTTAGCTACACGAGTTTATAGGAAATTACCCGAGTATAATTCATTTTTGCATTCCACTAGCTTCTACCCCCAACATATCATCCGGAATATCCCCAAATCACAATTCCTCCAGGTAAAAAGGATATGTTCCAGCCAGGAATCCTTGTAGGATACCAGGGATGATCTAATACGTTTTCGTGAGAGGGTTACCAACCTGGGACAATTAGCACAGCTTGCCACTGGGCTTCCACTCAAGACAGAACTAAACTTTTGCAATATAAGGATAGCCCAAAATGTTTTTCTAGCCCTTTGGTTCATCTGGTGACCACATGTGGATGCAATACACGGGGGTTCATGAATATTATCAATAGACACTGGAACATACTTATGGCCGAAGACAGATTACATCCATTCTTGGGTGACAGATGTTCTTTCTCATTCAGGAAAGACGTACACTGGGTTCCCTTTTTAGTCAACGTACACTTACAGGTGGCCCATTGATAGGTTGCACACCATGTGGACACTGCATTCACTGCTCTAGGGTTCAGAAAACAAGGGAATTTAGTAGCCGCAATACATTGGTGGTTTTTAATATTAATTTTTGGGCTAATTGCAGTACAGAATGGGTAGTTTATTTGGTCACTTGTACATGTTCCTCATTCTATGTGCGACAAACATCTAGACCTTTCTGTCTTAGAATTGGGGAGCATCTTAGTGATATTAAGAATAAACGTTCTACCAATGCTTTGTATAAACGTGTGCAAACGCAGTACTGCATCTTTTTACTTTACTGTTATAGATTGTATTGTGGGTAGATGTAGGGACAAATCAGGATGGCACGATCTACTTAATTTTTTAATTAATTAAGGAACGTAAATGGATTATCAAGCTAGGAGCTCTATTTCCACCTGGGGTTAATGATCAATTATAATGCACCAATGAACAGGCTTATGTGATATATATAAATGAGTGTATTTTTTTGTTCATGTTTTCTCACTGAAGAAGGCTATTACAGCCGAAACCAGTTTGGGGCAGGTAGTTGGGTTTATTTCCCTCTACCTTTGTCATGTAACATTTGCTTGTTTAAATAAAACTGTGGATTTCCACCTTTTCTGCTGGCTTTGTCGACATTTGCATTTTATAGTTGGCACTACCTCAGATCATCACAGTTACTATGCATAGGAGAATATTAAGTTTTAATTGACAATGTTAACAGATTACTTTCAGAAGTGATGTGTTAACCAAAGGTTAATGTATGATTGATTTGATCAGTATTGTTTTTAATTGGTCTAAAATTATTTGGTCTGATGTAACCATATCCCCTTTGTGAAATGGTATAACATAAGCCTGTCAGTGACTTGCTACATGCTAACATTTTATTTAACATAATTAATAACCACAAATCTTTCTTCATATGTGTCAGAAGTTGCTTCTCCGATACTCAGTTAAAGAACCTCGATCTTCATCAACATATAAGACATATTGGTACTATAGATTCATATCCAGTGTATCCCCCACCTCTTGAAAAAACTTGCACTACATGTCAAGCAGAGTAGTGCCCCTGTCATCTTAACTTATATGTAGATAATTGGATGGGATACACATACATACCACGGTTCATCTTGTGTTCTCTTCCTTGATGCTGGAGTGAACTTTTGATTATGATTTATTGTCTGAGCTTGTAAAGGTCTGTAGACTGATTGCCTATCACTGGGTGTTGATGCTTTGTAGGAAACCACTAAACATGTTGTCTCACCCTATAAAACTTGAGGTTTTAATTTAATTTGTGGAATCTGTTATGAGTGTAGTTATATATGTGATTTGTTCCTTGTCTTTGTGGTACCCTTGTCATACTGGCTTTGTTTATTATTAAATTTGTGCAACCTTTTTCTGCAAGTATTTGCTGTGTCTTATGGATCAATGAGATTTTTTTTAGTAAATACTGCATTCACATTTTTTCCATTTTAATTTTCTGAATTTATTAAAACAATAGCTTATTTTTATTTTTAGTGTCTGTATCCAAACTAAGTTCTTACATTTGAAAGAATGGAAATGAAATGCAAGTAGTTTCTATTCTGTTCAGTGTAAATCTGTTTTTACAACTAGAGGTTTTGAGAGGTGAAATCTTCTTTGAGAGATTGTAGACAAAATATGCCCGTTAATCAGTGCATCTATATGCCTTTAGTATTACTAGGAAAAGATAAGGAACTAGATATCATTGCGCCCAAGTGTGTGTGGTTTAGAATGTAATTATTGGTAGCCTAAAGGCATCCTGAATTAATAGATTGTTTAGATAACTTTCATGTTTAAACATTCGTCTGAAAGATTTCTGTTCCAGTTTTGTAATCCTTGACAAATTTTGTGCAACATACATTATTTGCGTCTAGTATACAGACTATGAAAACATTAAATGAATGTAAGTAACCCTGGTACAAAACTTTGGGGAAACTCCTAGGCTCTTGAGTTGTCTTACTATTGACTTTTAATCTCTACAGTGTGATTGTTCTTTTATTAAATTTCTGTAAAAGTTTTGGAATTTTTTTTTTTTTTACTGGGAACAGGAATGGGAAGCCCTTTTATATGTTAGTGTGCTGTTAAAATTAATGAAGTTAGTATTACTTCAATCTTTGGTGTTTGCCAAGAGCGCTCTTCTCGGCGCTTAAAATTATTCAAAAGTGCCTCTTTCTGCAGTTCTTATGGCGTTTACCTGTATTGGTAGCATATTTGAGTATTCTTGGAAATTATTTTGTATTTGTTCAGTTGCTCCTAAGTACTGTAGCTGTTTGGATATCCTTGTTCTACGTTACTGTAATTTCTTCTTACATGTCCTAATAGTTTATAATGTATGCGTCTCAGTACACGCACCATTGTAATTGTTGGGTGTAACTATTTCAGTAATTAAGGCTGCGTTTGTGTTTTTCTTCAGCTACTTTTATGTGACTTTCTTGATGCTGTGTTCTTAGCTAGATATTGGATGACCTCATGTAATCATTGTTTCTTCATTTTCAGTAATTGTAGTAGTGCTCAGCTGTTTGCACATTGCAGTGTTTGCATAATCCACAATGTAACCATCTTTCTTTTAATGATTTTGTTTTTCAGTACTCATTCTCCTGTGCCTACTGATCATTAAATCTTCCTCTTCGGAACACTCCTTTATTGCCAAGTAATGGGTATTTCCCAGGATGACTGGGGCTGCATATGTGTATAGACAGACATATGGGTTGTTTGTACCCTTGCTGTCATCCCAAAAGTGTGATTGTTTATGGTCTAACTTGAGTGGTCATGCCCATTTCTTCCTATGTACCTGCATCCTGATATGCCTACATCTGCCAACAGAAGGTATTTTAGCAGAGTAATGGCACAAGCTGGCTGAAACAACCATCCTCCACCCCAGGATGGACTCAACCATTTGCCCTGCCTGCACCACCCACTGCCGAAACTGTAGTCAGGGCTTTATCCCTCTATGCCACTGGTACAATATGATGTAACATAATTGTCATGTTGTTGCATCTTTCAGTTTACAAATCCTTAGTTTTAAGTATACTGCAGTCAACAACTAGATGAGCAACAGTTTGTAGTTATGTGCCTCAAAACTTACTTTTGTCTGTATCTCCAACTTTTTCAATAGATTTTGTTGAGTGTGTGTGTGCCCACTGCATTGATCTTCAATTATTTACTTTTCATCTTTTGGTTTAAGTTCATCTCATAGATTTCTATCATGCACAAAAAGAATGTAGGATAATATGGCTACATGATGCAGAGGGTTCGATTTGTGACTGTGTTTCAGGTGACTTGGGTTTGAATAGCCTAAACAGCAGATGAGGAGCCTATGAGCCGTCTGCTGCAGGGAAGTATCTAGAAAATTCCATTGTGTACTCTCACTTTTTTTTTTCCTATCCTCAACCCATTTGCATTTAAAAGATGGACAAATCTCTTCAGTATGTTGCCCCTGAGCACTTAAAATATGTGTGTTATTTTTAGCTATTCCCTGTATTAAATATATTGTTTTATAAGCCATGTACCTGTTGTTTGTCTACAACTGGCCAAATTAGTGATCCATATTATGACCTGAAAAGTTAACACCCATGATCTGCTGCATTAATCCATTCATCCACAGCTCCTGTTTCTCATTTTTTTTCACGTGGAGGTTGGAGTGTCTCTTCATCAGTGACAATCATCTAGAGCCAAGGTTCACACCACTGCATGACCAGTTCTGCTGCCGCTTTTTTCATACCACATATTCTTCTGCACAGTCACACCTATGCCCAGTTTAGTGTGTCCAGTCCACCTACTGCATGTCTTTGAAATGTAGGAGAACATGCAGACTCCACACAGAAGGCACCCCAGTCAGGAATCAAACCACAGAACTTCTTGCTGTGAGGTGACAATGCCATCCGATGTGTTGCTTTGCCACCATCTGCTATATTAATATCCGTATTATTTTCTTGTATATAGTTTTATGTATAATTCAGATAAAATCACATCAATGTCAATATGCATAATACCATATTAAAAGATTTTCTTTTAATATGCAAAGAATGCTGCTTTAATAATATATTATGTTCAAACAGCACCATTGATGCAAAGCATGTGACAGCTTTTATTTTACTTTATTTTATTGTATGCAACTGCTATACAGTCTGTTTCATAGTTGTGTAAAATCACAGGAATGTGATTTCTAAGATATTTTGTAGTGCAGATTTCTACACAGTTTGATGTGAATTTTACTATATATACTTAAAACCTTGTTTTGATATTATAAAGCCTACCTGGAAGTCATTGTGAACAGGGTAAAGATAACACCAAAGGTAAAAAAAGAACAATGATTTGGACTTAATTCATTGGCTGCAGCCCTTAACTGTGGATGTTACTTTAACTAAAAAATGTGATTTTCAGTAGCTTAACTGTCAATAGAGGACAATCAAGTCAATCACTTGAGCATCATTTAGTTATTTTCATTGGTCTGTTATGCTGGCTATTAATACATTTTTATTGACCCTGGAGTGCCTCACACATTTTGTATTCATGCTAAAATATAGTTCTTTGTTTCTGTATAGGGTAGTTCTCTGCTACAGTTTCCTTTTACAGTCTCCATAGGTGTCCTAACTGTGACTGGTTAATATTGACAAAGAAAAGTGCACACTAAAATTTCAACCCAAACTGTATTGTAGATGCTTAGCTAGCACGAGTGAATGGAACTAATGCCCACTCCATTAGTCCAGTCCCAGAAGCACAGTACCTCAGCTGTTTTGCTGTAGTCTCCTTAACAGTATTTCCTAGTGATGAATTTAATGCTTTGCTTGAAACATTCCCCAATAGTGCAATTCAGGTATTCGTGACCTGAGATAGCAAGATGGCATGGTTGTTACACTGTTAAGCTTTTGAGTGACAGATGCACAAACTGGTGTCTAAGACACTATAACTCCAGGTAAGCTTCATAATTTTATTTAGTTATTTTACATTTGTTGACCGGGCTAGTCTAACTGGATACATGTCCATTTTCAGTAGAGGCCCGGGGAGAAAAGCTCCAGGAATCCTACAGAGTTAGTCTAGGTTAAGACAGAGCCATTATAAAAAACAACAAATTGTTACATAGATGTATTATAAAAACACTGATAGAGGGTAATACAGAAACAATATAAAAAACATCAATTGTTAAGAATGACATTATAAAAACAAACAAAAAAAAAAAAATATATATATATATATATATATATTTTTTTTTTTTTTACTGAGTATATTTCTCAGTGTAGATAAAAATAACTAGGGGTTTGTGTACAAAACAAATTATGTAGAAACAGAGGGAGGAAAAGTATAGGATGTACGATGAAATGTTAGAGTAGGGGAGAGAAGTTAGTCAGGGGTGATGCAGGAGCATAACCAGTGTTGATTAAGAAATAGCCTTAGATTCTTTTTAAAAAGCAAGAGAGAGGTCTGAGATGTGAGATTGGGAGGTAGTTGAGTCCATACTTTTCTGACAGCGTTAGAAAACAAGGAGTCGCCTGCTGAGTTTTTAGTTTTGGTGGTATTAATCAACATTTTGTGTGAGGAGCGCAGATTATTGAGATTTTTATAAGGTATAATAAGGCTTGAGAGTATTGGCATGTTAGAGGGGTTGATACAGGGTCTTATGGGCTATTGTAAGTTGGTGGAATTGAAGCTGATTAAGAAATTCTAGCCAGCCTAGTTGCTTTAGGGTCGGACAGTGATGAGTTCTGAATGGAGAGCTGGTAGCAAATCTAGCAATATTGTGATAAAATGTGGCAAGTTTGTTGAGGTTATTCTTAGAGAGGTTAGTGTATATAGGAGAGGCATATAGTAGGGTTGAGATTAGGTGTGTTCTAGCTATAGCGGTCCTTGCTAGTGGTGTAAGAAAGGGCTTAATTTTATAGAGGGATCCTAGTTTTCTGTTAACTAATTTTATAGTGGAATTTATGTGAGTGTCAAAGTTGAGGTTGTTGTCAACTGTGATAACTAAGGGTTTGGTGGTTAGGTCAGGAGAGATGAGTACCATTATTGGATGTGAGGGTAAAATGTAAAGGAGAAGACTTATGGGTTGGTGTGAAGAGTAGCAGTTTAGTTTTTTGGGGTTTAGGAAGAGGCAGCGGTTTGAGAACCAATGCTCAACAATATTGAAAGCTTTTCTGGTAAGAGACTGGAGTTCGGCTTGGGAGGTGGCTGAGCAGATTATTGTAGAGTCATCTGCATATTGGATGCAGGTGGAGCGTGGAATAGCTAAATGAAGGTCATTGATATAGATGGAAAACAGGAGTGGACCTAATATGGAGCCCTGTGGTACACCTAGGGAGATAGGAAGATGATTAGATAGTTTATTTTGCCACAGTACAGCTTGATGTCGGTTTTCAAGGTAAGATGTGAACCAACTCATGGATAGAGTGTTCAGTGAAAGAGATTTCAGCATGTGTAGAAGAAAGTTGGTGATTAACCATGTCAAAAGCTTTAGATAAATCCACAAAACTGCAGAGGAAAGAACATTTGTATTGCGTTTTTTGTTGATACAGTTTGTGAAGGATAGCAGGGAAGTGGTGGTACTGTGGAAAGGTCTGAATCCATGCTGACAATTGGCTAATAGGTTGTGATGGAGACAGTGGTTAAGAAGTTGTTTGTGAATGCATTTTTCCGTTATCTTTGCAAGGGCGGATAGTAGAGCATTAGGACGAAAGTTAGAGAAGTCACTGGAGTTACCTCCTTTATGTAGTGGAATGATGTGAGAAATTTTCCAGATAGATGGGATAGTACCTTCATTTATAGTTCTATTTATGAGAATAGAGCTGGGGTAAGCAATGGCATTGGCCCCTTTTTGCAGAAATTCTGCTGGGAGTTTGTCGGCTGAAGGGGTGGTTGTTTTTAGTTTATTTAGAAGGGAGCAGATAAAGGATGTGGAACACTGGTTGTAAATGAAATGCAGGGGATGGATAGCTAGTGAGAGTGGGCAGGTTAGCGGTATTGGGAGATAGATGGCTTGCAAGGGTTTGGATAGTGTCAGTAAAGAAAGAATTAAAGGCATTGGCTGTTTGTATTTGATTTTCAGGGTTCGAGCCTAGTGAGTTGGGGGTGATAGATTGTCCTGGGTTAAGCAGTTTGTTAATGCTAGTCCAAAATTTTTGTGGATACTTGAGGGAGGATTGTTGTAACTGGTGGTAATAGTTGTTTTTGTCTGGTAAAATGGCTTTTTTTGTATTGTTTCTGAGTTGTCTGAAGGTTTGGTGATCTACATGAATCTTAGTAGGACGCCATTTTGCCCAGGATTTGTTTCTTTGATGGATTAATTGCCTGGTTTTATTAGAGAGCCAAGGGGCAGGTTTAGTTTTATTTCTAGTAGATCATAATGGGGCGTGATGGTCCAGGATTTTTAAGAATGTAGAGTTAAAGTATTCAACTGCTTTATTTATAAGGAGAGATTTCAGTAGAGTCCAATTACATTGCTTTAGTTCTGTTTGGAATAGCTTGGAATGAAAGTGCTTTTTGGTACGTACAGTTATTAAGACAGACTTTAATAAATACATTTCTGAAGGTTACCAGGGAAATTAAGTAGTCCCGGTTGGTTGAGGGAAAGATAAAATTTCTCATGAGTAATGAAACTTGCTCCTTTAGACAAGTTTTAAATGAGGAATAATAGTCATTATTCCCCTGGGGCTGTAAAACAGGACAAGAGTAAAATATTACCAACCTTTGGTAAGGATGTTGCAGTGTTTATAAATGATGTTAACTAAAGATTTAACATCCTGTCTTGTAAATGGCAAAGAAGACTGACCCGTTTTTTTTTTTTTTTTAGTATGAACACAAACACTGTCACCTGTTTGGTGTGGCCTAAAAATTAGGCATCACCACTTATGAAAGATCTCATCTCAAGGCTCCCCGCTGCTGCTGCAGCAACCCCAGTGCACTATCACCACTGTCCAACCAAAGGGTAGCAAGCTGGTATCATTCCAGCCATGCTCCACAGTTCACCAGTTCTCCATCCACAGAGCGCACACGTACTGGTTTACAAAACACACACTTGGTACTCGAGCTCCATTTATGTACATTGATACAAATTATATCAATGCAAGCTTACAAGCAGTTACTGATAAAAATCACTTTAAAAAATAACTTAAATCTTTCCTTCTTAACTCCAGACTCTGTAACTGTCCCACTCCTCCCTGACATGTAAATCACCCACCTATCTCACCAAACTTCTACTTCTTCTAGGAGCCTTTACTCAGCTAATCTCCTTCTGAAAAAGCTTATCCCATCTATGATTACTCCCAAGTAATAACATGACAAAGATTTCAACTATCTCAAGGTATATATTTGCTGGATTTTTATATTGTTTTTCTCCCTACTACTACTTTGATTTTCCTTTTCAGTTGTGAATGTTGCACAATTGTTATCCTTTAATGTTGTTGTACTATGTAAAAATTTGCTTGTGAAAAATTTTTTGTAAAGTTTGTTTAACTTGTGGAGCTGTGTCCAGTCTGACCTTCCTGGTTAACAAATGTTAAATAAATAACTAAGTTTATGGAAAACACAGCTGACAGAAAATAAAAATAACAAAAGTACTCCAATTGTGAGAAGTGAAAGAATAAATAATAAAAAAAAAATGAAAGCAGACCACTAACTTGCAAACAAATACATAGTGGTAACTATTAAGGAAAGGATTTTAGTAACCTATTGTATACGTTTGGAATTAGGGGCAGGGGTAAAGGGTATCACACAAATGAGGGAAGGGCAGAGAGGATTCACCCTCCACCCCTTACTCATATATGCTAACCCTAACCCTGCCCCTATTCCAAACCCTACATATTAGATTACTAAACACCACTTCCCTAACAGTACCAGTAAACAAAGCACACAGTATCCAAGCTTACCTAAGCATGTATCCCCTTGCCTAGCTGTTTACACTAACTCTATCCAGCAAGCATTCATACAAACCCTACCCTAAACTTTTGGATTTCTTGAATGTTTGGCATTTATGCACATTTACTTAGCATGTTCATCCCCATGTTTTGTTTCCTCATGTACTCAACTAGTAGTGCATTTGACCAAGCCTGACACCAGAAACCGTATTCAATAAACTGTGCACGCCATAAAATGTATGCCACCCATAATATATATATATATATATATATATATATATATATATATATATATATATATATATATATTTATGCCTATACTTTTTATATTCAATTATTTTTGTTGAATGCTTTTCCTCAGTAAGTAAAGTAATACTCCTCAGACTTTTCATCTATGCTCAGGGACACATGACCAAGGACTTAATGAAAAATAAATGTGTACATGTCAGGTACAAAAAACACTGTTTTTGCAAATGTGAGGATGTTGTAGCACATGGATGGAGAAAGGGCAGAAAAGAGATGGGAAGAAGCAACTCTCCAAAACGCAAGTTAGCATTTCTGTTTGCTGCCATTCCATGGTGATCATTCTGAATTTTCCATGTCTTTTTTCCCCAGCCCAGAAGATGTAATGTAGAGCACTGGGTTGTACAAAGTCAGACATGACCATTTCAAAAGCTGTCAGGGAAAGGTTAAGAAACAAGGTCTAAATACACCTGTCAGTTCATAGCTTGAAGAGGTAAGAGAGGCTATGTTCATAGGTAGGTACTAGGCTATCGGCCCTGGGGCTTATATAAACCTAGCCAAAAAAGTTCCCTGGCTTTCGCCACTCAAGAAAGTTATTTTCCTGCACTCCTGTGTAGCAGAGCCAGAGAAATGATCCCCAGGGTGAATTTCCTGTTTCCCATCCAGTTGTTGAGATTTTTCCTGAAGAGGGCTAATGAGGAGCTTTGCTCTGTTCCAGAGCATGGGAAGTCTCTGGGACAGGAATCTATCCCTCCAGCATGTTCTGTTTATTGTGGTGGCAAAGTTTAGGTCCCTGGAGCGTGTGGCTCGGAGGGATTGGGGTTTCTTTAAGTGTAGCATTTCCAGCAGATCTGGGTTTGACATGGCTTTGTATGTTAGGCAGAAGTTGCCTCTGTGTAGGTGATAAGTGACGAAGTAGAGCTGGAGTTTTTTGAGACAGTCTGTGTATGACATGTGTTTGAGGCTGTTAATCCTCTTAGTGAGGTACTTCTGTGGCCTTTCTAGTTGTAGATGTTTTGCGAGGTACATGCCAAATGGGGCATTGTACTCTATAATGGGTCTGATGAGGGGTGAGTAGAGAGGAACAATGGTCTCTTTTTTCTGGAGGTGAACCCCTTTGTGATGAGGTGTGCCACGTAGAAAGATTTCCTGACTACTGTGGTGATGTGATTATCAAAAGCAAGACTACTGTCCACCTGTTTCTCAAGGTCTTTTATCACACATCCGGTGTTAAGTAGGCTACCGCCTATGTGGTAGTTCATGGGTACAGTGTTTTTCCCAAAGGGGAAGACAGTACACTTCTTGGCATTGAGCTTAAGGCCATGACTTTGACACCAAGCATCAGTCTCAGTGAGGCCCCTTTGTAGAATGTCCACATCATTAGGTGATTCTATTATGGCACCTAGTTTGTAGTTGTCTGCGAACTTCTTTAGCTAAAGACCTGCTGTATTAGTCTGGACTTCTGAGAAGTAGATGCCAAACAGGAGAGGACCCAGGACTGAGCCTTGTGATACTTCACTTGTCACTAATCTGAAGTTGGATTTGGAGTCTGCGACTTTCACTTGTGGGTTCTGTCAGTGAGCAAGTTGGCCACCCATCTTGTGACATAGGGAGTTATGCCCAGTCTAGTGAGTTTATCTATAATTCCAGAGTGGAGAATGGTGCCGAAAGCCTTGGCGAGGTCAACATAGGCTGTGTGCACCACCTTACCCTCATGTTATTAGCTGTCTCAAAGTACGCTGAGTGGGTGTCAGACAATCAATCATGGAAATCACTCTAAACCATAGAGCCAAAACGCATCCTATGTTTATAGTCATTTCACTACTAACAGATGATTGGACACTGACCATTGTAAACTACAGTTACTAGATGTGCGTAGCTAATCTAGTGTTCTGTAGCTGGCTGCACATTGTTTACCTTTTGTTTACTAGCTTATTTCTAGGATGCAAGTGGCCTCTTTTGGGTAGACCTGAGGTGGTATTTATACTGCAACATGATTAAACAAGAGTAATCACCATTCTAGCTATAGTTTTGCAGAACACTTAGTTGAAAATAATTTAAGTTCTCCCACTCTTGTAGTTATGCCATCAATCTCAAACCTGTGTCAGAAACATGTGAATTCTTCTGCTACATTGTTTTCCTATATGTACTACTACCCCTGTAAACAAATGTAAAATAAATAAATAGAAATGTCTGGCCACACTCATCATCATCTTCTTTTGGCTGTTCCCGTTAGGGGTCACCACAGCAGATCATCTGTTTCCATTTCTTCCTGTCCTCTGCATATTGCTCTGTCACACCAACCATGTGCATGTCCTCTCTTACCACATCTATAAACCTTATCTTAGGCCTTCCTCTTTTCCTGTTACCTGGTAGCTTCATCCTTAGCATCTTTTTCCCAATATACTCAGCATCCCTCCATAGCACATGTCCAAACCAATGTAATCTTGCCTCTCTGGCTTTGTCTCCAAACCTTCCAACCTGGGCTGACCCTCTAATATACTTATTCCTAATCCTGTCCACCCTCGTCACACCCAGTGCAAATCTTAATATCTTTAATTCTGCCACATCCAGCTGAAACTCGTGCCTTTTTTCAATGCCACTGTGTCCAACCCATATAACTTAGCTGGTCTCACTACTCTCTTGTAGACCTTCCCTTTCACTCTTAGTGGTACTGGTCTATCACAAATCACTCCTGACATTCTTCTCCACCCACTCCATCCTGCCTGTACTCTCTTCTTCACCTCTCTTTCATACTCACCATTACTCTGAACTATTGATCCCAAGTATTTAAACTCATCCACATTCGCCACCTCTACTCCTTGCATCCTCACCATTCCTCTATCCTCCCTCTCAATCACACACATATATTCTGTCTTAGTACTGCTGACCTTCATTCCTTTTCTCTCTAGAGCATATCTCCATCTCTCCAGTGTCTTCTCCACCTGTTCCCTAGTCTCACTACAGATCACAATGTCATCTGCAAACATCATAGTCCACGGGGACTCCTGTCTGATCTCGTCTGGCAACCATGTCTGGCTACACTTTCATTTGCCAAATGCACCTATAAGTCAGAACCATAACTACAGTTGAGCAAAGAGGGTGGCTGCCCCAGGCACAAGCTGGTAGGGGACACATTTGGCAGGTACCAATGGTGTCTGAGTACAGTACCAGCATTGTTTCTTTTGGTCCTTTACTTGAAGCTGATGGAGCAGCAGATCAGAGAACTGGATAGGGTTCTAGATGACCTAACTATAGTTTTGCCAGAAGTCCACACACACACACTCTCTCTCTCTCTTTCTCTCCACTGTGGGAAAAAATATATGCATACACACATGTACATATAGCTACATCAATAAACATTCATGTTATCTCAGAGTGTTTATGTACTGATTTTTCTGTAAGTCATTCTTTGTGTACACAAACACATGCATTGCTTTGACACACTGGCATGTGGAAATATATATGCAGTGCACAGAGTGCCAGTATTGCAGTCTGATTATCTGGGAAAAAGATAAACTTGGTGAGCACTTCCCTAGTGACAGGGATATTAATGTGATTCGTTTTGCAGTCCAAGACAGAGCCTTGGTTAGTTAAAGTAAAAAATGTACTTCGTAACAAGTTTGCTAAGAACTGATTGTTTTATCTTGTATAATGTAGTAGACACACTTATTTAAAGGTAGGATATAACTCTGTAGTTCATAAATGAGCTTCTGATTTAGGTTCACAAACAGTTGTGACTTAGGCCAATATTCATTTTATATGTTCCAAACTATCTGCCAAGGCCCGGATTTTGTTTTGACCATCCAGTAAGAGCCGCATTGTGTAGGACTGAATGCTGTAATTAAATCAAAAGGTGCTTCAACAAAGTATTAGTTTAAGGGTGTGCACACACACAACAAACTATTATTTAAGAATGTGCACACTTATGCACTCAGCGTATTGTACATTTTTTATTTTTTTATATTTTTCCCCTAACAGATTTGTTTTTCAATAGAATTGTACAGGTTATAGGCCACAATAAAGGTGGGAAAAGTTTTGAAATGATTTATCGTGGTCTCATTTTTTATATCACAAAAACCTGGCATTTTAACAGAGGTGCACAAACTTTTTATATCCACTGTATATCTGAGAAATTATAGGGTGTTTTTACGGTTTGCAACATGTCTAACATTTCTGTCATCAGCAGCTCGAGCTTCATACTCCCCAATATGTTTAATCACACACAAAAAAAAAGGAAAAAAAAGGGGAAAAAAAGAAACCGTGGTGGATACAGTGTGTAACATGCAGTCTCAGTGGTTCTCATGAAGAGATACTTTCTCCTTAGACAAACAGAAAATGTCATACTTTAGCACCAACAGAAACAGCTGAACCCCCTTAATAAATGCTTATTTTCTTTGAATTGTTAAAAATCAGTTGCAGCTAATGAAATTAATTGTTTTATTGTCTTTATCTCCTGCAGCCCTTGCAGTCATTGTCTCTGGCAGACTCTAAACTGAAGACAGACCTGACAATAATTCTCAATGCATTGGGCAGCAACACATCACTGACTAAACTGGACATTAGCGGAAATGGAATGGGAGATATGGGAGCCAAGATGCTTGCAAAGGCTCTGCAAATCAACACCAAGCTGAGGTAACAAAAGACTGTCAGCTCAGAGTATGTTAATATGTTACTTGCAGACTAAGTGCAATTGCTGGTCATAGCCACTGATGTAAATTGTTTGTCTGTTTCGTTTGCAAAGGAAGATGGATTCTGTCAGCATTAGATTTGCTTATCCTCATGAAAAACAATGTAAATGCACATTAAGTTCACATGCAAGAGTTGCTGACTTTCTTCAGAATGTAGCTGTTGCCAGTTATTGTATTTGTAACTTGCATGGTGTATCAGGGGTGTAGCAAACAAAATCCATTTTGTACTCACAAGCTCTTAATGCTACCCCTCTTGGAAACCTATCACTTAAAAATGGACACATCTCGCAAAATGCTGCCCTCCCACACACTTAATAAATGTAAGTAACATATTCAGCTGCCCCCTCTAAAACTATTAAACATATTGTTTTTAGATTAGCAATATTGCAGCTGTTGTTAAAAGCATTCATTTAAACAGTTGTGGCCATAATATGACCTGAAAAAAGCCATGCTTATATGATGCTTAGGGAAAAATATGCTGAGTAGAGTACAGAGTGTATGCTTGGCCACACACTTGTGGTCTAGGTGCTTTCTATTACATTTTAAAAGAAAAAAAAAGAAAGGTGTGATCATAACAAATACCACTTCAGAAAATGAAATAGAAGGAAACTAATTTTCTAGATACATTTTTCCTTTTAAATCGTGTTACACTGTGTAGTATAATTTATTTAATTTTAGTATTTAAGTACCTGAGATTTGAACTAACTTGTCGGAGCAGAATTTTTATTGAAACAGCATGAAGGTTTATGGAAGACTTTGTGCCTCACAGCTTCTGTGTTGTTCAGGATGCAGGCAGAAACTCTGACCACCAAGCAAACAACCCACTAGACCACCATGGAGACAATTTATTAGGCAACTTAAAAGCAGTAAAACTGAATAGGAACAAAAATATCGGATTGTTTTATTATTTTTATTTTTATTCCTACTCAGTTTTATTGCTTTAAATTGCCTAATAAATTGTCTCCTTGGTGGTCTAGCCAGGTGTTTGCTTATTTGCTTCATAGTTATCGTTACCGGCTTTGACTTTTAGCGATGAACAGGGATTTTTCAGTTTACTATTACTTACTGTCTGCTTAGAATGTGTATATTGCCTTCTGCATTTAGGTTTTCTCTATGAACTCATGTTTCGTCTCACCTTACAAAACACATGCTTCCTATACTAAACTGTGTGTGTGTGTGTGTGTGTGTGTGTGTGTGTGTGTGTGTGTGTGTGTGTGTGTGTGTATCTATACACACATGGTGTTGTTTAGTCTGTAAAGTGAACTGCTGATTGGTAGAGTGAAAGACTGAAATGTGCTTAGTTCAGTTCATCATAATTTTAAGATCTCGGATGAACAGAACATCAAATGTTTGTGGGTATGGTAAGTGGAGGAATGGGAAACTAATGGTGAAACCGTTAAATAAAAAGTGAGAATCATTCATTCTGTTGGCAAAACGAACATTGAGTAGATTGAATGACACCTACATATAATGTGTGTGTATATCTATGTTTATATCATCAGCAGCAGCCCCCTTTTCCCCATTTTCTACATGGGGTTGGGGTGTTGTGTTAACTGTCGCCATCTCTCTCAATTCAGTGTCACATTCCTGCCTTCTTCAACAATCATGCCTGACTCTCTCAGATCTTTTTTCATACAATCCATCCACCTCTTTTCTGGACGCCCTCGCTTCCTCTTACCTTCTTCCTGTCTGGTCCTAATCATCTTCACCATTTTGTCTTCTTTTCTGCACGTGTCCAAACCACCGTAATCTGTTCTCTTTTATCTTTTCTGCAATTGGAGCTACTTTGGCTTCTGCTCTTATGTCCTCATTTCTTCATCTGTCCCACCGTGTGCATCCCACCACCCTTTTCAGGCACTTCATTTCCATCACCTCTAGCTTCTATATCTGCTCTGCCTTTACTGCCAAGGTTTCTGTACCATACAGTAGTACTGGTCACACCACTGTCTTATAAACCTTACTTTTCAGCTTCTTTGGCAGTCTTCTGTCATAGACTATATCTGAGACTCTATGCCAGCTCGCTGCAGCCCCTCTGATTCTAGCTTTGACCTCTTCATTCAGACTTCTCTTCACCCCCAACCACCCCTCCCAACCACCCCTCCCAGATACTTAAAAGATATTTACATGTTCCAGTATCTTCCCTGATATCACAATTCACAGCTTCTGCTTTCCCCAGTTTGCTGCCTTTAACACTGTCGTCTGTGCTCATTTTCATCCCATGTGCCCTAGTTTTGCATTCCATTTCCCTATCCTTTGCCAGAGTTTTTGCTCAGAGTCTTGCCACGTCATCTGCATACAGTAACTTTGTTGATCTGTCCCCTCCAACCTGTTTGCTAATGTAGTCCACCACCAGTATGAACAGCAGTGGGCTCAGAGCTGAACCCAGGTGTACACCCACTTCCACTGGGAAACCCTCTGTGAGGCCGAACACTGTACTTGAATCATTGGGTCCTTGTACATAGCCTGCACTAATTCTACAAATTATTTTGGCACTTCGAACCACGGCAGTACTGCCTAGATCACCTTTTTTGGGACCCTGTCATATGCTTTCTACAAGTCAGGGAAAGCCCAGTTGGACTCTTTCTTCATCTCTAGCTTCTTGTCAACTATCTGTCTCACAGCAAACATCGGGTCTGTTGTACTGTATCCTGATCTGAATCCAAACTGCTCATCTCCCATCTTACATTCTACTACTCTGTGTATCTGTTTATCAGTCACCCTTATTCTCCACTCATCTGGGATATGCCTTTCTCTCCACACTGCTATGATTACCCTCAGGAGCCATTTTTCCCCTATCTCACCCAGCATCTTCATCATATATGCTATGACCTCATCTGAGCCCACTGCTTTCCTTGACTTTATTTTCCTTAGTGCTAATCTTACTTCTTCTAGGGTGGGCTCCTCTTCTTGTCATTGTAGGCCGTCTCTGGGTAGTAAAGTGTCTGTAGGATTTTCTTCATTCAGAAGCCGCTGGGAATACTCCTTCCATCTGTCTTTGATGTCCTGTGGACTGGTGAGCAGGTTGTTGCTGGCATCCCTTATGAAGGGTGTCTGACTATCTTCTTTATCTTTCTGTCTTTGGCTTGCAATCTGGTATAGTTTTTTGGTACCATCTACTGAGTCACTTTCCAGAAGTTGGTAGAGTGCCTCCGATGCCCTATTCTTGCTATTGCAACTCCTTTCTTAGCTTCTTTGTTAGACAACCAGTAGTCCTTCCTAGCCTGGTCGATCATTTCTGTCTCCCATTTTCTCCTACATTCCTCCTTTCTTTTGCTCACTTCCTGGACTTCTGCATTCCAACATCAGCTTTCCTTATGTACCTTATTTCCATATCTGGCTGGGCCACATCTGTTCTGTAGTCCTAACACATGCTGTTTTGAGTTGTTCCCATTCTTCTTTAATTCCACCTATTTCCTCCTTCTCTTGGGGTGCTAGAGCCCTGAGTAATTCCTTGAGCAGTTGATCTGAAGTAGTTAACTTCTTTTGATCAGCAACCTGTGGGTTACGGATCCGAGCCGGCAGCATACGAAGCAAAAAGATCCGAGCTCCAAGCTCCTCCCCCTTACCCATACTACAGTACATCCTCCTTCCAATCCCCAGATCTCGTTTGCCGCGGCTTAGCCAAGCACGGGATTCTTAGAGCTCCAGGCAAGTGTAGCAATTTTTTTACTTCAAACCTCTCTTTTAGTCTACTTTTTTTGTGTGTGCGTGTATTTTAGTACCTTTCTTCGGGTGTTCTTCTCCCTAGCACGTATCTTCCCCTTCATCTTTGGTAGTTATTTTCCCCTTAGTAGGCCCCTATTGTTCCCTTTTTCAGGTGCACGTGTGTGGCTGTGTGTGTGTCTTTAGTATGGTTGAAAGTCATAAAGTGACTTTTTCAAAGTGCTCTGAGTGTGGCCATAAGCTCCCGCCAGTAGATGGTCACACTCAGTGCGTGATTTGCTTGAGGGTTCTGGACCTTTCTTCAGGCTGCCAGATTTATGCAGCCTTCAACTCCCGAGCCTTAAGGGATAGGAGGAACAAGCTGATTCTGGCGGGTCTTCTACCTGCGGAATCAACTTCTTCTCCTTCCCTCTCTGTAGCGACAGCCGTGGCTGCGGCTGCCCAGCCAACCGGCCCTCTTCCCCTGTCTGGGACTCACCCTCCCACCTTATCTCAGGGACAAAGAGAGGCCAAGAAGGATAGAAAAGAGAGAAGGGAGAGAGAGAGAGAAGAAGCCGCAAGCGGCAGGCCAAATTGGACCCCTCAGCCCTTCCCGCTAAGGTGCTCTCTTCTCCATTAAGAGTGTCCAAGCCTTCCTCCCCATGGCTCCATTCGCCACGTTTCTCCCCGGAGCCGGAGGAGGAGACCCGACCAGCCTCGAGGTCATCGTCACGTTGGCCCTCCCAGCCGGCTTCAGCGGCTTCCTCCAGGTCTGCTCGCAGCATTTCGGAGGCCAATGTGGACCAGATGATGCATCGATTCTTGCAAACTCAGCTGCAACTCCTCCGGGGGGGAGTTTAGCTCCACTGTTTTCCCCGATAGCTCCTTCTCCGATCCACCACAGGATTTCGGAGTTTTCAGATCCGAAGAGCCCTGGAGCCCAGGGGGTCAGCACCGATGGTTATTACTACCTCGACGGCGGCCATGCCCTTGAGCTTATCGCATCCGCTTTCAGATCCTAGCTCTTGGAGTCGAGAGCTGGGCATTGGATCCGCGGGGGTGAGTGTGTCTTCGGCTCCTTTGCGGTCAGAGCACACAATCCCCTCAGGTCCGACTGCTTCGGCTCTGGCACTGATCCCCTCGTCGGATCCGAGGGCCCTAGCCACCTGTCTTAGAGAGGCCGGTTCCCCTTCTGAATTTGACGTGGTAGAGAGGTTCTCTCTGGAGGATCGAGACCCCTCACTCTTTCCTCAGGGTCTGCCCCCGCTCCCCCGCAGCTCAGTTTGTCCTCCATCATTCAGTCCCCCCAGGGACAGCCCTGTGTCGTTGACGCCCCAGCCAGTTTCCCTGGAGGAACATGAATCTGTTGGTGAGCACCCCTCAGACAGTCCCCCTGAGGAGGTCCCTCACAAACGCCTGTGCAAAAGGTGGCACTTGGACTCCCCTGAGTCTCTCACCGAGGATACTGATTTGGAGGAAGGGGAGGGTTCCCCCAAATCATCCCCCGACAACGTCTCCTTTGGAGACATTATGGAAATTCTCCACCAAATGGGGGGGTGATCCACCCAAAAACCCTCCTCGGACGAGTCTGTATTCCTGGAGGTGTTCGATACAGGCCCATCTACCTCTTGGGTGTCCCCCCCCCAGCCGACTCCCTGGTTGACCTGATTACCACCAGGGCGTGGAAGGAGCCAGACACTGTTGAGACGATACCTAGAAGGTCCGATAAGGTTCTTCATCCCCCTGCAGACAGAGCTTCGTGGAGCAAGGGTTCCCCAGTTGATGCCATGGTGGTGGCGGCAGTGGCCATCAAAAAGGATCTCTCCCAGGAAAGTTCTTCAGTCCATCCCCCTGACAAGGAGTCTCGGGCAATGGACCACATTGGAAAGCAGACTTTTGCTTCAGCTACCTTCTCTATAAGGGCGCTGAATTACTTGGCTCATGTAATCAGACTGCAGCGGGACCTGGTCAAAGAGTACGCTGAGTCTCCTCCAGAGTCCATGTCGGCCGATGATAAACGGACTTTCTCAGCTCATATGGCCACATTCAAGTCAGTGACTAATACTTCTGTGTGGCTACTTTCCCATGCCAGGGAGGGAGCCAGTAGAGCTAGTGGGTCCGGTATCGCCTTAAGGCGTCATGCCTGGCTTCGACTTTGCGATTTCTCTGAACCCTTCAAGGCGTCCTTCGCGAATGTACCTTTTGACAGGTCGACCCTCTTCGGGAAGACTGTCTGCGAGATGCTGGTCCAGAGCGAGAAAGATGGGAAAACCCTGTCAGCCGTCGGAATATGCTTCTCTACCCCTCAAAGATCCTTCTCTAGGAACTAGCGAGGGCAGAAGAAGATGTGGTTCCGGAAATCTCAGCAGGCCCGGAACGCTCAGGACTCCTTTTCCTCCAGAGGCAGAGGGGGACAAGTTGGACACCAGCCCAGAGGCAGAGGAGGACCGAAGAACTTCTGGTCACGGGAACCCTTTTCTGACCGACCCGCGCAGCAGCCCTGAGGGGTTTGCTCGACTTCTCCTCTCTGGAGGCAGTTGGGGGGCGTTTTTCGAGGCACCTGGCTCAATGGGAGTCCATCACGACAGATTGCTGGGTGCTTCAGATAATATCCAGAGGCTATTCTATCCCCTTCATAAACAAGCCCCCTTACTCAAGGCACCTCCCAGATGTCCCACCCACTCAAAGGGGGGCCATGGCTTTGGAAATAAGCTGTTAGAAAAAAGAGCCATCCAGCATATGCCCCCAGATCAGTCCAGATCAGGCATCTACTCCAGGTTCTTTCTGGTGGCAAAAAAGATGGGGGACTTAAGGCCGATTCTCGACCTGTCAACAATGAACCTTCTCGTTGCCATGGAGAAATTCCAGATGGTCACAATTCAATCCATCCTGCCCCTCTTACAGGAGAAGGACTGGATGTGCTCCATAGACATCAAGGATGCATACTACCATATTCTCATGGAAAGACAGTCCAAGAGGTTTCTCCGCTTTCAGCTGGGGGCCAGTCATTACAAGTTCAGGGTCCTACCCTTCGGTCTCACCACAGCCCCCAGGGTGTTCACCAAGGTCATGGCAGTTGTAGCGGCCCACCTGAGGCGCCAGGGCATACAGGTCTTCCCGTACCTAGACGACTGGCTCCTCACCTCCCCCACCAGGCATCTACTTTCTCTAGCCAGGGATTTCTTCCTCCGGATGTCACCCTGGTTGGGGATAACCATAAATGTCAAGAAGTCTTTCCTCCAGCCTGTTCAAGTGTTAGACTTCATAAGGGCCAGGATAGATACCCTACAGGCCAGGGCCTTCCTAACATCAGACAGACTTCACAGCATGACTGCATGTGCTAGCCCTCTTTCAGTCCTCTGCTCCCCCAACCAAATTAGTCTTGAGAGCTTTGGGGTCCATGGTGGCAGCGATCAATCTGATTCCTTATGCTCGCCTGCACATGAGGGTTCTACAGTGGAACTCCCTTATATGATGGCTTCAATCCCGAGCCCTTCGGGAAGGACGACCTTTTGTTATGTCACCACCCCTGGCCACAGTGACCATGAATGCCTCCCGCCTAGGGTTGGGGGGGGGCATTGTGCGGGCAGGACTGTTCAAGGCACGTGGACTCCAACTGAGACCATACTGCATATAAATGTCCTGGAGATGAGGGAGGTCCTTTTGGCGTTGCAGGTCCTTCATGCCTCTCTTCCTCAGGGGACTATTGCTATCCAGTCAGACAATATGTCAGTGGTCTGGTATATCAACAAACAGGGGGGAACCAGGTCTTATCCCCTTTGCCGAGAGGCCATGAGAGTTTGGGAATGGGCAATCTCCACCAAACCACTTCCTGTTAGCAACGCACATTCCGGGTCGGTCCAACATACTGACAGACAAATTGAGCAGAACTATCCTCTCTCCTTATGAGTGGTCTCTGAGTCCTTGTGTAGCGGAACAGATCTTCCTCAATTGGGGTCAGCCTTGCTGCGATCTCTTCGCATTGCAGCGAGTTTTTCGCTCTAATTCCTCCTTTGGGAGAAGCCCCCAGAGACGCTCTAGTCCATGCTTGGCCGCCCGGTCTTATTTATGCGTATCCTCCACTTCCGCTTATGACAATATTTCTGCAGAAAGCTCGCCGGTTGGGGAGTAAGATTATCCTCATAGCCCCATTCTGGCCTCGTCAAGTCTCGTTCCCCTGCCTGCGGTCTCATCTCATAGCTCCACTCTGGTTCTTGGATCCCATTCCGGATCTGATTTCTCATCCCTCGGGAATAGCTCCTCTGAGCCTGGACGGTCTCAAGCTCTCAGCATGGCTGATCCAGCTCCCCTAGTTGCCAGGACTCCCAGTATCTCTTCCCGAGTCAAGTCTATCCTGGTGGCGGCAAATAAACCCTCTACCAGGAAGATTTACAGTAGCAAATGGAAACGTTTTTCAATTTGGGCTGCACAAAAGAACTTGGATCCTTTCACCACTCCTATTTCAGTGGCACTGGAATTCTTGACTCGTATTTTTCAGCAGGGGGCCAGCTCATCTACTGTGAAGGTCCAGCTGGCTGCCATTTCCCATTTTCATATTGGGGATAACTTTGGTTCCCTCGCTGCTGCCAGAATTTGTAAGACCTTTCTAAAAGGCACTTTTCTTTTGAGACCCCCCTGTTAGATATTCATCCCCGCCATGGGATCTGACCGTAGTTCTTCAGGCGTTAGTTGCGCCTCCCTTTGAACCCGCACTTCCATTGATCTAAAGTTCTTGTCATGGAAGACGGCCTTTTTGGTAGCAATTACTTCAGCCAGGAGAGTGTCAGAGCTTCAGGCTCTCTGTATCAAACCTCCATACCTTGTGTTTCATAAGGATAGGGTGCCTCTCAGGACTAATCCCTCCTTTCTCCCTAAAGTTGCTTCCGAGACGAACATTAATCAGTCCATTAATTTGCCTGTCTTTTTCTTTAATTTCCAGAACAAAGTAGAAAATAAACTTAATTTGCTGGATGTTCACAGACAGTTACGTTTTTATTTGCACTGGACGGCTGTCTTTCGTAAATCTGATCAACTTTTTGTCTCCTTTGCTGACCCTTTTCTAGGGAAACCAGTTCCTAAGGTGATTCTCGCCAGGTGGATTTTGAGTTGTATCTTAAAAGCATACAGAGAGTCTGGCTTACCAGAACCAATGGGGGTTCATGCTCGTTCTACGCGTTCTATGGCAATGTCTGCTGCATTCTGGTCTAGAGTTTCCCTTGATGACATTTGTTCAGTGGCTACCTGGGCGTCCTCTCACACCTTTATCTCTCATTATAAACTGGATTTGGTGTCTAGAGGAAGGGCTGCCTTTGGCTCTGCAGTGCTCCGGGATATCCTTCTTTAAGGGCCTCCCAAGATTCAGGTAGCTGGGGACTCTGTCCCACAGGTTGCTGATCAAATGAAGTTAACTACTTCAGATAAAGAAGTTATGTACTCACCATAACGTTCCATCTGAGTAGTTAAACTTCATTTGTCAGCAACCGTCCCTCCCTCCTTCCTCCAGACCTTCATGGTTATTTAGCTGAGATCGAGGTTCGAACTTATGAGCTTTACTTTGTCCTTGAGGCAGGTGTCTCAGGTTGTTAGTTTGTTTTGTTATGTGCAAGTGGCAATTGCGATCTGAGGTTTGGAAGGAGGTTGCAGTGTAGTATGGTTAAGGGGGAGGAGCTTGGAGCTCGGATCTTTTTGCTTGGTATGCTGCCGGCTCGGATCCATATCAGATCCGTAACCCACAGGTTGCTGACAAATTAAGTTTACCTACTCAGATGGAACGTTATGGTGAGTACATAACTTCATTTTCTTTCTCTCCAGTCAACTTCCAGTTCTTCAGCCTGGTCTCTGTTGACCTTAAAACCTTCTCTGACCACCACTTGCAGCTGATTGTGGCAACCAGTGATTTGTGCTGTGGGACGACTGTTTCACCGGGGATGACTTTGGAATCATGGATTCTACCCCAGTACCTTTTTCTTAATAGGGGAAGTCTACTTGAGTTGCATGTTGGCTACTCTTGCATGCAATCTTGTGACCGTCTCTTTTCCTGAACCATGTGTTGGCTACTGTTGAGCCATTTGCCAGATAGAATTCTAGAAAGGCTTCTCCTTCTTTATTCCTATTGCTCCACCCATGTGGACCCAGGCAGTCCTCATATCCTGTTCTGTCTATCCCAGTATGTGCATTGAAGTCACCCATTATCAACACCAATTTATGTTGTCCTGCTTTATCTAGTAGGTCCTGCAACTGCTGTCTGAATGCACTCTTTTCCTTACTATCACAACCCTGCTGTGGGCCATAGGCTGAGATTATGAATGCTGCCCTATCATTACACTGGTGCTGTAGGGCATAGGCTGAGATTATGAATACTGCCCTATCATTACACTGGTGCTGTAGGGCATAGGCTGAGATTATGAATATTGCCCTGTCATTACACTGGTGCTGTAGGGCATAGGCTGAGATTATGAATACTGCCCTATCATTACACTGGTGCTGTAGGGCATAGGCTGAGATTATGAATACTGCCCTATCATTACACTGGTGCTGTAGGGCATAGGCTGAGATTATGAATACTGCCCTATCATTACACTGGTGCTGTGGGGCATAGGCTGAGATTATGAATACTGCCCTATCATTACACTGGTGCTGTAGGGCATAGGCTGAGATTATGAATACTGCCCTATCATTACACAGGAGTCTGAGTGCCATGAGTCTGTCAGTAATTCTGATGAAATCCCTCACTGCCGTCTGAAGCCTCTCACCACAATTCCCACACCATTTCTAGCCTGTCCACCTCCTGATTAGTAGACTGTGGATCCCAAGGCAATGGCTTTGCTGGACTGGCCTTCCATCTTGTTTCTTGGATACATAGACTGTCCAGCCTCCTCCGTGTCATCATGTCATCCACTCCCAAGCTGTGTCCTGTCAGTGAACCTGCATTAAATTTAGCAATTCTCATTTCATGTTTGTCAAGTTGATTGGTTTTGCATCCAGCGTTTGCTCAGCAGAGCTATCCCAGGTAACCCAGACTGGGAAACTAGACACTGGCAGGCCAGTAACTTATTGACCCAGGGCTGATGGGCTTTATGGCTGGTACACACTGGCCAATAGGGGCACATACACCCCTCCAAACATTTGCATGTGTCCCTGGCTTAAGTCAGAGTAGGCCAGGTCCTCAACCCCACTTAACACTGGTAACTACTCATGCCCATTTTGGCGACATTAGCCAACATGACCAAATCACCTAGAGACATATTTTCTCTGTTGAGTGGCTAGCCTTGCCACGGTGTGCAGTCTGTTATCCGTGTTGTCCTATCTTGAGGATACGGCGCACCATAGTAGATGCCCAAAGCAGTTGGTCTGTACAACTCTTTTCCCCTATATGGCACCATGCAGATTCTGTGCTGCTGCCCACAGCTCCATTCTTTGGTGAGTTTTGAGATGGAAAAATTCAGCATGTTTTACCGAGGTGGAGGGAAACCCCACAGACGCATGGAGAAGATGTAAACTCCAGACAAGCACTAGTCAAAGATCAGGATCAAACCTTGTGCATGGGAGGCAAAAACCTTAACCATTATGCCAGCTCTCTCTCACACACACACACACACACACACACACACACACACACACACACACACACACACACACACACACACACAAACACACACTTGTACGCTCTGTGTGCTTTCTGTTACATTTTAAAAGAAAACTGTAATCATAACAAATACTGTTTAAAATGTGATAAAATTGTAAAAAACAAAAAATAAATGCAGAATGCTGTCACATGAATGTAGACAAAATGTAAATGGTGACAGTTGGCAGTTGAAAAAGTGACTAAGGAGCACCTAAAGAGGTCTATATTATGACATCGAAGTTTTTAAACATTGAATGTTATAATATCAAACCCCAAACACTGAAATCCGAAAACATCGAACAGTCAGAATACCTAATTTTTTCCCAGGGAAAAAAATCGCTATTCCGAGAAACATACATGCAACACAAACACACACACAAAAAACAGCAATCCACACACATACAGTTAAATTCCTACATCTAAACCTAAACTAAACTTTACATATATTACTAGCTATCCACTTACCTTAACCCAACCCTAACATCCGTCACTATCGCACACTCACCTCACCCACGCCCTAACCCTAACTTACACACAATCGCACACTTACCTGACCCGCACCCTAACCCTAACTCACCTAACCCACCCCAACCCTAACGTCCACACAACCTCACACTTACCTGACCCGCTCCCTAACCCTAGCTCACCTACCCGCCCCCTAACCCTAACCTACACACAATCACACACTTACCTGAACCCGACCCGTAATGTTCCAACATATCGAACGCTGGAAACAGCGAAGCCACAGCAATGACCCACCAAATTCTTTCCCTGGGAAAGAATTTGGTTTCCTGCACCTTCGCTGTTTTCAACATTTGACATTACGGGTTTGATATAACATTCAATGTTTAAAAACTTTGATGTTATAATATAGACCCCACCTAAAGAAGTTAGACAGGATACTAGAGGAATATAAGTTATGAGGTCTTTATAGACCGTCACTAATTACATATCCAGTGATGTGGCAGGGAGGTGACGAAGGGTGGTCTGCCCTGGGCAGCACTTTTGTTATATTTACATTTACTTGTTTTTTAAGGGCATTCCCGGACATCTGTGCATGTGCGTTGTCGCACAAACGTCCTGTTCTTCCTGTGGCTGTGCAATTTTAAATACATTTTTTACAGCTGCCATTCAGTTCACAGAATTATTCCTGCTGTTGTTTCTTCAATTAATGGGACTATTCCTGCTTCAAGTAAGGGAACTGGAATTTTGTTGTGTGTGTGTGTTTGCTTCTTATTGCTGCTGTTCAATTCATGGGATTATGCTGTGCACAGAAATATTTCTGCTTCAGGTAAGGGGAAATGTGTATGTGTTTGTTATGCTGTGTACAGAATTAGTCTTGTTTTTCAAGTAAGGGAATGCTGTCTGTGTCTGCTTCTTATTGCTGCTGTTCAGTTCATGGAGTTCTGCTATGTACAGAAATATTCCTGCATTCCTGCTTCAAGTAAGGTTTTGTGTGTGTGTGTGTGTGTGCCCCCAGGTTAGGTATACCCGGTGGTTAGTGTTACTCAGGCTCAAACGCTGTACCTTGGGTGCAAGAAACAAGAGCCTGAATTCTCTACCCATACCACCCCTTGTGATTGAAGGAGTTGAGTCCATAGCTCTCAACTGTCCAGATTCTCACAGAATGTTTGTTTCATACTTTGGCTGTTCCTCTTAAAATGTGTGGTTTTCTGGCAAATCAGCTAGTTCTGCTCCCACAGTATGTAGATGGATTGCTGATACTGTACTGTGTTGTACTTTAAAGGGGATGGATGCTGCATCCTGAGAATGTCCTCCTTTGGAGGAGATACGTAGTATCTATGAACCTGTTATTAGTTTGCCATCCATTCCCTTTTGTAATATTACTAGCTTATCATTTTTTTAATGTAACATAGGCAATTTATTCTTCAAGGGGAGCAGGCACTTTATTTGTAGATAATGAAATATAAAGTTGTTTGCTAGCAGCAACCTCTTTATTAGTTACAGATCTCTTTAATGTGGAATTATTTACATGACTTACTTCTGCAAAGGTGTTCTGATATTGGTGGATTGTAATGATATAAGTTTGAGTAGACTTTTATGATAGAAATGTTCTGAATTGGGCAGTTTTGTCATTATTGAGTCGTGCATTTTGTTTCATTGCTTACTGGAAAAAATGTTCAAAACAGTAAATTTAAAACACGCTTTAACAAGTGTGCTGTATTATACAAGGAATATAATTTAATATAATCAGGAAAGTGAATCAAAGAACACATATATGTTTGCATGGAGCCTATGCTTTGAAAACAACTCAAAGGTAAACGTTATCCACCACTGGCCAAATGCATTTTATTTGAATGTGGGTTTTAATGCTGTTTCAATGAATGTGAGTTTCAAGGACAGAGATGTTTTAATGCCAAGTCTGTTTTCATTGTGAGACTGTATTGCTTTGTTTAGCAGATGTCTATCATTGTTTGTGCTATAAAATTTAAAATAAAAGTTTTAAATGAAATCCAATTAATCATTGTTGAAGTAAAGCTTAAAGCAGTATGTACATTATAGTGTTTATGGTAACTGGGGAGACATAGGCAAGTGATGGGACACTGGAATGGCTGCCTGGGGGGTGGGGTGGGCTGTGTATGGGGGACCCCATTTGACCATGATTTTATGAAGGGGGAGGGGCGTCAAACTCAAAGGCAGCCCCAGGCGGCACAAACTCTAGCTACGCCGCTGTACATAGGTTCATAGGTAGGTACTAGGCTATCGGCCCAAGGGCCTACGTAAACCTAGCCAGCAAGGTACCATAGCTTACACCACCCAAGAAAGTTATTTTCCTGTGTCACTGTCCAGCAGAGACAGAGAAGTGATCCCCGGGGTGTATTTCCTATTTCCCATCCACTCATCAAGATTTTTCTTGAAGAGTGCTAATGAAGAACTTTGCTTGACATAGATGGGTAGCTTGTTCCACAGTATAGGAAGTGTCTGGGACAGGAATCTATCCCTATCGTGTGTCCTGTTTATTGTGGTGACAAGGTTTAGGTCCCTGGAGCATGTAACTTGGAGGGATTGGGATTTCTTTAGGTGTAGCATGTCCAACAGCTCTGGGTTTGAAATAGCTTTATATGTTAGGCAGAGATCACCTCGGAGTAGGTGATATGCTACAGAGTAAAGATGGAGTTTTTTGAGGCAGTCAGTATAGGGCATTGGTTGAGGCCAGTAATCCTCTTTCTGAGGTACTTCTGTGGCCTTTCCAGCTGCTGCAGATGTCTTGTGAAGTACATTCCAAAAGGGGCATTGTACTCTATAATGGGTCTAATGAGTGACAAGTAGAGGGGAACAATGACCTCTTTTTTTCCTGGATGAGAACCCGTTTATGATGAGGTGTGCCACGTAGAAGGACTTCCTGACTACTGAGGCGATGTGACTATCAAAGGAGAGACTACTGTCCACCTGGGTCCCAAGGTCTCTTATCACGCATTCGGTGTTAAGTAGATTGCTGCCTATGTGGTAGTTCATGGGTACAGAGTTTTTACCAAATGGGGATGACACTGCACGTTTTGGCTTTGAGCTTGAGGCCATGGCTCTGACACCAGGCATCTGTCTCAGTGAGGCCCTTCTGTAGGATGTCCACATCATTTGGGGACTTGACTATGGCTCCTAGTTTGCAGTCATCTGCAAACTTAGTCAGCCAGAGGCCTTCTGTGTTAACCTGTACTTCAGAAAAGTAGATACCAAACAGGAGAGATCCCAGGACTGAACCTTGTGGCACTTCACTTGTCACTGCCTTGAGGTCAGATTTGGAGTCTGCAACTTTTACACTGAGTTCTGTCAGTGAGCCAGTTGGCAACCCATCTTGTGACGTAGGGAATTATACCTAGTTTAGTGAGTTTAGCTATAATTCCGAATGGGGGATGTTGTCGAAAGCCTTGGCGAGGTCAAGATAGGCTGTGTGAACCACCTTACCCTCATCCACGGCTTTGGTGACTGCCTCAAAGAAGTCGATCACATTCAGGAGGCATGATCTGCCTTTCACAAACCCGAACTGGGTGGGATCCAGAGTTTGGAGGTTACCAATGTCTTTGTTTATGAGTTCCATGATGATATGTTCCATGGCCTTGCAGACCAGGCTCGTCAGGCTAATAGGTCGATAGTTCCCGGGATCATATCTGTAACATGTAATATTTTCTCCTCTTGAATTCCATATCATTACTGAAGTATTCTTTACTAAAGGTATTCTGTGCCATGGGCAGCTGGACAGCTGACCAGTATACCAAAGCCGTAGGATTTTATAGACTTATTTCACTCATATGCTCCCTGCTGAAGGCATAGAGCATAAAGGTGATGTATGGATGTACATACCTCAGAACTTCTTTGCCGCCAGTCCAAACGCCATCATTGATTGTATGTCTGAATGCTCCTTCTGTGCTGGTTACTGAGCCATATTTCAGATCAGTGCCCTGTTGGGGTTTCTTCTTATCTTTTCTTCTTTCTTTAGTTTTGTGAGTTTACATGTCATCCAGAAGGGAAAATATCAGTGTGGAGGCAGATTCCCTTTAAGGATCGTCATGAGCAGTCTCTTTTGTTTGGGTGGTTCTCAAAACCATACAAAGTGTCCTAAGACCCTACATAGTCATTTCTCCTCCTTGTCCATTTACCTGGAGAACCAGTGTCTTAAAGTGTTGGTGCAGGTTGCTATGGCAGAATCTTCCTGTCCCAAAGTTCAGTCGTCATCTAAGAAAAAGGTCTGATTTGTCTGCTGTCCCACCTCCCCCTGAATGTTTTTCTCGAGGCTGCTGAAAGCCCAGAGGTTCACCCAGTTGTTGTCGAATTCCTCTGCCATGACTATATCAGAGGCCGACATGGAATCCAGCCTCTCAAACATCCTCCCAGGCTCTGCAGACATCCGCTCTAAATGTTAACAGAGCTAAGTATATTTTTCTGGCACTTCAGAGTTGTATACTGTTAATTGTTTGACTGATTTTATATCATTGCTGGCTGACTTCAGAGTTGTGCACTGTTATTTTTGCTTCACTGTATAGTTTTTCAGATCTCTGCTGAAGGTGTTGCTTCTCCTACCCACCCTCCCTATTTCTGTCTTGTTTAAATTTGGAGGCTCTTGCAGTTGCCCGCCACCACTGTAGATTTGATCTGGGACACTCCCCCCAGTCCCATCTCTTTACCTCATTCTACCTAATAGACTCCTCCTGCACTTGTTTTTAGTAATTTTTAATTTAATTGCATTTTTTAAACTGTTTGGTCTAACATTGCTACACACCTCAAGTGTGCTAGCTTGCACTACATTTGAATTGTTTTTTTACTGCTGTTTTAGCTACTTTTCTGTATATATATATATATATATACATATATATATATATATATGTCTATATATATATATATATATATATATATATATATATGTCTATATATAAAAAATCTAAGCCTGTTTCATACCTTTCCTGTAACTAGTCCAGATTCAGATTTGCTGTATCCAGGACTGTATGTAAGCTTCTGAGTCCCCCCCCCCCACGCTTTCTGTGTTGGAGGGAAGCCTTCTAGCTTATCAGTGGGGGTGGTAAGCACTAGGTAACCTATCTACCACATAAGGAGTGGTTCTGGCCCAGAAATTGTAATTATTGGCCGTTTGGGCAGTTTTTCCATCTCTCTCAACTTTCTGATTTAAAAGCCTGCATTTGCACTTGTTTCCCCCTTTTCCTGTAACTAGTTTAGTCCAGATACAGATTCTTAGTTTTAGCACTTGAATTTGCTTATTCGTGATCAGCACTTTTTCAGAACTTGTTGTAAGCACTAAATAACCTACTAATTACTACAGCACTCAACCTTCCTCATTACCTAGAGGAAAACAGTTCTGGTACTTGCTTAGAGAAAAATAGTTCTTGTACTCACTTTCCTCACTTATCTGGAGGAAAATAGTTTTTTATTCAGGCATGTCCAAGGGTCAGCTCCCGGTGTTCTCTCCTATCTGATGAATCTGGGCATCTTGGGGCAATGTAGAAATTGTCTCATGTACACAGACAACCCTCTCCTCCTACCACCCAACACTACAACCTGAGATGCACTTATCTAGCCAAACTGGAGGTAAAGCTCTCCAACCAAGACTGAACTTGACAGTCAAGAGGAGAAGGTAAACACTTACACCACACCACACTCATCACATAGACTCACTAAATCTACACCACCAAAATCCACACACAGAAACACAAAAACATTTGCGGAGGCTCTCTAATAATCTCAAGCAACAGAGACCTCCAAAGCAGAAATGCAAGCAACCTCCACCCCCCCCAACACAACCCAAATGACACACAGCCCGCAGACTCAGTGTGCCACTCAACCACAGCCAATAAGGCAAAACAACATACCCAATACACTAGTCATAGGTGACTCTATAGTCCCACTCACCAGGCTATACAAGGAGAAGGTTACTGTCAGCTGCCTGTCGGATGCCAGGATCCGCCACATAACCCACGCACTCAGGTCACTTCACAGCAAGTACAAATATGACTCTGTCATTGTCCATGTTGGTGTGAATGACCTGAAACTTACCCCCCTGGACTACATGAAAGGAGACATGGAAGAGCTCCCTGATCTTGTAGCCCAGGCAGGTATGACCCTAGCCCTGAGTAGCATTCTGCCATCACCCAGAATGATGCCGCAGTACAAGGACAAAATGATTGACTTCAATTTGCTAAGCTTCCAGTGTCATTCTAAAGGGATCCAGTATCTGTCTGCCTGGGATGACATGGTCAACAGACCACGATGCTTTGCCAGAGATGGCCTGCACGTGTCACCCTTGAGATTCCGGATATTGGCTAAGGTTCTTGCCGCCCCTATAGTGCCTTTTTAGGCAAGGTTCAAATGAGAAATTCACCACCATAACATGAACAGGCAAGCAAAAACTGAGGGTCATGCTACTCAATGCTAGAAGTCTAAATCTCAAAATGCACTCACGGCACTCCTTAAAATGGAGAACATTGATATCTGTACAGTGACTGAGACCTGGTTCAAGGCTCCAGAGAGCACCCCTGCACACTACCAGGCTATAACTCGTGCCACACTTTTCGGCCATGTAAATTGGACCGGAACACCAAAGGAGGAGGTGTGTCCATATTCATTAAGGATATCCACACCTCCAGGCTAGTTGCTCAGCATATTGCAGCCGAGGTTATCCAAGTGCAACTAACTCTGGGCAAAACTGCAATTCAAATTGTAGCTTGCTACAGATCCCCCACCATGACCCAAGGTTCCCACTCCTCTTTCCTTGATGTACTGGAAAATATTAAGGTTAAACCAAACACCCTAATAATGGGCGATTTCAACTTCCCCACCATTAACTGGGAAAACTACTCATGTACCAACTCCTTCGCTCAACGCTTTCTGGAATTCATAAACTCTAATGCCCTGGATCAACTTATCCACACCCTCACCAGGGGCAAGAATATCTTAGATCTAGTCATTACCAACATGAGTGACCGGTGTTCCACACCTGAAGTCAACGCCTCATTGGTCCGATCCGACCATAAGCTAATTACCCTAGATAACCACATCCTGCCTCCACCCCCAATTAAGGAAACCATGATAAAGAATTTCTCCAAAGCCAACTTCATGCGTCTTAAGACAGAAGTGGAGAACTTCATGACACCCATGCAGATGGACGATTACGACTACTGGATCCTACACAATTGCACTTTATAAGCACTTAAACGAGCGCATGGATCGTGCTATCCTCCAAAAAAAGGAAGCCAATCTGTTGGTCCCCTGCCATAAACAAACTGTAAAACAGAAGGACGAAACTGTTGCAAAAGAGAGTAAAATCCCCTAAGTGGAGGAGCTCCCTGGTCAGCCTCAGTAAGAAGCTGCAGTCCCTGATAAAATCCTCCAAAGCTAGTTATGAAAACAAAATCGCCACTGATTGTACAGACAACCACAAAGCATTCTATAGCTATGTCAAGAATCTCAGTGGCAACACTCGGATCTGCTCTGAGTTACAGCACAATGGCACTAAATATACAGACCCAACTGATATTGCCAACATCCTGGCAGATAGGTTCAGTGCTAACTTTACCCCCCTCTCACCCCCTAAAGAGCTTCTCTCTATACCGGAAGAATACAAGGTTCCTGTAATCCGGCTGCACAGGTAAAAACCACACTCTCCATAGCCAAGAACACAGCATCCATGGGACCAAACAACATCCCAGGCTGCATTCTACACGAACTACAGAACAAACTGGCACCCCACCAAAGTACCATGTTCAATCATAGCCTCACCTCAGGCTTTGCGCCTGCTGAATGGTGCACAGCGTCGGTTATCCCGCTCCACAAGGGGAGAGCCACCACGGACCCTGGGAACTACCACCCCATTAGCCTGACGAGCCTGGTCTGCAAGGCCATAGAAAGTATCATCGTGGAACTTATAAACAATGACATTGGTAATCTCCAAACTCTGGACCCCACCCAGTTCGGGTTTGTAAAAGGCAGATCATGTCTCCTAAACCTGATAGACTTCTTTGAAGCAGTCACCAAAGCCATAAATGACGGTAAGGTGGTTCACACAGCCTATCTAGATTTGCCAAAGCTTTCAACACCATCCCCCAGTCTGGAATTATAGATAAACTCACCAAACTAGGTATAAATCCCGAAGTCACAAGATGGGTTGCCAACTGGCTCACTGACAGAACCCACACTGTGAAAGTAGCAGACTCTAAATCCGATTTCAGACCAATGACAAGTGGACTACCACAGGATTCAGTCCTGGGTCCTCTCCTGTTTGGTATCTACTTCTCTGAAGTATAGCCTAACACAGAAGGTCTTTGGCTAATGAAGTACACAGATGACTGCAAACTAGGAATCATAATTGAAACTGCTAACGATGTGGACATCCTACAAAGGGCCTTACTGAGACAGATGCCTGGTGTCAAAGCCATGGCCTCAAGCTCAATGCCAAAAAGTGCATTGTCATTCCCTTTGGTAAAAACTCTGTACCCATGAACTACAGCATAGGTGGTAGTATACTTAACAATGAAAGTGTGATGAGACCTTGGGACACAAGTGGACAGTAGTCTCTCGTTTGATAATCACATCACCACAGTAGTCAGGAAATCCTTCTACGTGGCACACCTCATCACAAAAGGTTTCTCAACCAGAAAAAAAGAGGTATTTGTTCCCCTCTAATCATCACTCATAAGACCCATTATGGAGTCCCCTTTTGGTATGTACCTCACATGACATCTACTACAATTGGAAAGGCCACAGAAATACCTCACAAAGAAGATTACCGGCCTCAAACAGATGTCCTACGCAGACCCTCTCAAAAAATTCCAGCTTTACTCCTTCACATATCGCCTACTCAGAGGTGATCTCTGCCTAACATACAAAGCTATGTCAAACCCAGAGCTGTTGGACATGCTCCACTTAAAGAAATCCCAATCCCTCCGAGCTACACACTCTAGGGACCTAAACCTTGTCACCACAATAAACAGAACATGTCGGAGGAATAGATTCCTGTCCCAGAGACTTCCCATACTCTGGAATAAACTACCTATCTATATCAATAAAGCTCCTCATTAGCACTCTTCAAGAAAAATCTTGATGATTGGATGGGGAATAGGAAATTCACGCCGGGGATCAATTCTGTGGCTCTGCTCAACAGTGGCACAGGAAAATAATTTTCTTGGGTGGCAAAAGCCAGAGTACCTTTTTGGCTGAGCTTGTATAGGTCCCAGGGCAGATAGCCTAGTATACCTAGCTATGAACCTCGACTGATTATTTCAGAGGAACCAAGGCAGATTCTGCAGATTATTGTCCAGGAGGAATTTCCTATTATCTTAGTTGAATGCAAATAAGGGTCTGAACCTTCTAGGGTGTTTAGGGCAGACATCCTTCAAAAGAAAAAACAAAGCATATTTTCCCCTGCTCCTAAATATCCCCAACGTGAATGGAGGATTTTACCAGGGGTTATTTAATGCATTGATGGCCTTGAAGCCTACCCAAGGAGTTTCTGCACCTGTTGCCCCTTTTGCCTCTACTGCACTCGAGAGGTCTAGAGAGCAGGACTCCTCTGATGAAGAAAAGCATTCTAAGGAAGAGTCTTTGGCATATTACTTTCAGATCCCTTTTCCCTTGTATGATGACTCTAAGGAGGAAGATTCTATTAGCCCAGACTCTTTCTTTGAAGAACTCACCTGTGGGGACACTATTTATCGTATGATTTCATTTTTTTAAATGGGACTGTTCTCAGGTCTCTGACATTCAGAAGAGGTATTATGAGCTCCTCCAGATGAACTCTCCTAAGCCTTCTACTGTCCCTCCTGTTTTGGCTGCCCTTTCAGATACCTTTTTAGTATCTTCTGTGGCCCCAGATTCTCAACTTCCAGCCCCTAAGAAATTTGACAGATTTTACAAGGTGCCTGATGAGTATAGGTTTCTCTGCAAATGTCCTCCTGCTGATCTTCCTGTAGTGTCCGTCTCTTCTGACAAAAGCCCTCTAAGCTTTTGCCTTCTACCAAACTTCTTCCTTCAGATAAGGACAGTAGAGCTATGTAACCACTGGACAAGCACTGCTGCCACCTTGGCCTTTAGGGCAATTTAATTACCAGACCCATATGACCAGGTGTATTTTAGCCCTTCTTCCTCAGGCTTCTCAGGCCTTACTGATTCTGAAGGGAAACCCTCACTCCTCTATTTATTGGGTTGTACTTCTCTAGTAGCCAGCCATTCTATTAAATATAGTTATGATACAGCTGCTGTTAGTTCTGTTTGGAAATGCTACTCTTGGCTTTGTCTCCAGCCTTTGCATGATGATATTAAGGTTAAACTGTTAGATGCTTCTCTTGATAACAAGAACCTGTATGGTTCTGCAGCTGCTGAGCTTTTTAAGTCCCTACTGGATAAGGGTAAGGCCTTTCAGGAATTGAAGCATATTTTGCTTTTCCTATTCATAAGTTCCAGAGGAATTGTCCATCTAAATTTGCTTTTGTTGGCAGACAGCCTTGCCATCCTCCCAAAGGTAAGAAGGATTCTCCTAAGTCTAATCAACCCCCTAATTCTCAGAAACCTCTTTTACAAGACAAGACAAGTTCTGTATGACTGTTCTTTGCCCTTTCCTGAGCCAGGTTCCCTTATTTAGTCATTTCTCCCTGTCCTTCCCATTTGGTTAAGGATCAATCAAGACTCTCATATTCTAGCTGTCATCCATCAGGAATAATTCATGGTATGGAAATTCCTTCCTTCTTTTCTGGGCATCCCTCAACATCCTCAGGAATGGCCATCTTTCTTCCCAGAATTACTTCTGGGCCTTCTGGCACAAGGCACCATTCAAGGTGTGTCTCCTTCCCATGAGGGTAAGGGATTTTATTCTAGAATGTTTCTAGCTCCATGGAAATAAGGCACACAGAGACTTCTTCTGGACCCATCTCAGCTCAACACCTTTCTGAAGATCCTTTATTTTCAGATGTTATCCCTTCAGAACCTGTTACCTCCTTTTCTTCCTCAGGCTTTCCTGATCTCCATGGATCTCAAAGATGCTTATCTTCACATCCAAGTTCATACCCTTTTCAGGAAGTTCTTATGTTTCTCTGTTTCTTCCTTGTATTTTCAGTTCTTTATTTTGCTTTTTGGCCTTTTTGCTGCCCCAAGGGTTTTCACCAAATGCCTTGCTCATGTGATTCCTTTTTGCAGAATGTGAGGGGTTCATAACTTTCCTTATTTGGATGACCTAGTTATTCAGACTTCCTCCACTGAAACATTGCTTTAGCACCTCCACTATATACAGTTTGTCTCTTACAAAGCCTGGGGTTTACAATAAACTTCCAGAAGTCGGTCCTGGTTCCCTCTCAGGATCACTTATTTCTCAGTTGTGGGATTCAGCCAATCACTATGCTGGCTTCCCTACCTCCTTCCAAGGCTCTTTGTCTTGTATTACCTTTTTTCAGTCCCTTCTTCAGGTTTCAGTTACAGCCAGAGAGTTTCTAAGTTTACTAGCATTCATGGCTTCCACAATTCCTGTGCTACTTCTTGACACGCTTCATATGAGAAAACTATAATGGTTCCTAAGGTCAGTTTGGCTCCAACACTGTCATCCTTTAGATCTTCTAGTTCCTCTAATTCCATGCCTCAAGCTCAAGCTTCATTGTTGGGTTCATCAGCTGTCTCTCAACCTGGGACTTCCTTTTCAGGCCCCAGTTCCCTCTCAGGAACTTTTTTTGGATGCATCAGACATGGGGTGGGGAGCCTGTTTGTGTCTCCTGAAGGTCCAGGGTCTCTGGCCTTATTAGACGTCAGACCACATCAGTATCAAAAGAGATGAGAGCTCTCCCTTTTGCCCTTCAGACCTTTCATTCCCTTTTTCTTCCAGGGTCTCTCAAAAGTTTTACAGATAATACCACAGTAATGTGGTACATCAGCAAGGAGGGACATGGTCCTACCTTCTTTGCAGGCTAGCTCTTCAGGTTTGGGATCTAGCTGTCTAGTATCAACTGACTATTCAGGCTGTATACATATCAGATAAAAATATAGTAGCATACTCTTTGACCAGGTCCAAAACACTGGTTCAGGAATGGATGCTTCATAGAAATGTTTTTCTGGACATTGTCTACTAGTGGGGTATTCCTCACTTAGATCTTTTTTGACTTCCCTTGGACTAGACAACTTTCTCTTTTTTTCCACCAGATTCCCAAGTCTTCTTTCTTGGAAGGTGGACGTGCTCTTTTTCTTGGAAGGGGATGTTGCTCTATGCCTTCCCTCCCCTTCCTCCAATTTAGAGGGTCCTGCTAAACATAGAGCAGGACTCCCCCCAAAATCTTGTTGGTGACTGTCTTTTGTCCCAGGCAGCATTGGTTCCCTCTTCTTCTCCACCTAGCCAAAGGAAATCACCACAAGTTACCTCACAATAAGGACCTGTTCACACAAGACAAGGGATCTTTCATCCATCCTAACTTGTCCACTGTTCAACTGACATTATAGGTGATAGGGTTTTGATCCCTTTTAGGCACCTTTTTGTCTGAAGACATGCTTAGGGTTCTGCAGGAGTCTAGGAAACCCCCTACCAGGAAATCCTACATGTCCAAATGGAAGAGATTTTCTGTTTGGTGCCTTGCTCATAATCAGGATCCACTTTCTGTGGAGATCCCTCTGGTTCTGTCTTATTTGTATGAATTGCTCCATGCTGGATTAGCATATTCTTCTGTTAAAGCTCACTTTTCAGCTGTGTGTCTGCCATTAACTCCTCCTCTGACCTTTAGGTTTGAGGTCAACCAATTTTTTTAAAGGTGTTCTTAATATCAGACCTCCCAAAAAGCTTATTCATCCTTCCTGGAAACTTTAATTTTGTTCTTCAAAATTTGACTCTGACCTCTTTTGACCTTGCAGCTTAAGCTTCTTTACAGCACTGTACATGGAAGATTGTTCCTTTGGCCAGTACTTCAGCTAAGAGAGTATCTGAACTCCAGACACTTGTGGCTCTTCCTCCTTTTTTAGATTTTCATAGGGACAGGGTGTCTCTTCATACTAATCCTTCTTTTATGCCAAGGTGGTTAATGAATTGTCTCTTAATCATTCTGTTAATTTGTCCTCCTTTTTACCTTCTCCACACTCTGCTAGTAGGAAGGTATCTGAAGTAGTTTACTTCATTTGGTCTTCAAGTTGTGGGTTACGGATCTGTATCGAATCCGAGCCGGCAACATTTACTAGCATCAACTCCTCCCCTTACCAATAATACACCTTCACTGCCTTCCATCCCCAGATCTCGTTTGCTGTGAATTGCTTCGGCATCGTGTCTTCTGAGCTCCAACTAGTCATTGGGTTACAAACCTTTCGTGTGTAAATAATTTTTCTCATTTTCTGTCAGTTAATGTTAGTATAGGTCCCCTTTCTCCTCCCCTCGCTTGGTACATCGAGTGTTAATGTTTTAGGTTAGTTGGAGTAGTTTGTTCTCTGGTTTAGGTAGTAGCTTCCCCTCCCCCCTCAGATTTCTTTTCTGTATAAGAGTGTGGTGAGTGGGTGTGTGTGTGTTTTGTTAATTAGAAAAAACCTGCCTGTTTTTTATTAAGGTTATCTTTCTAATAATTTGGATGGCTGAAAAGCTTGTTTTCAAGCGCTGCACAGTGTGTGGCCATAAGTTATCTCCAGCGGATGGCCACACTCTGTGTGTTTTGTACTTGGGTTTGGCCCACCTGAGTGTGGACTGTAGCATTTGTGCGAGCTTCAACCCCCGCGCCCTAAAGGATAGGAAATCCAAGTTGGCCGTCAAAGGTCTTCTTCCTCCTTCCGACTCTGTTTCCTAGTCTACGGCTTCGGTCACAGCAGGTGATGTGGCTTCCTCTCCCTCTGGCTTCTCCTCCCACCCAGGCTGTACCAAAGCCTGTGGTCGCGGAGCAGAAAAGAGGTAGAGAGAGAGAGAGAGAGTCAAAGACGGGGGAAAAGAGAAAGAGGTCTCCAGACCATGCTTCTCCTACCAAGACACCACGGATCCGTGACTCCTCTCGGCTCCGATCTCTGAGGTTCTCCCCGGAGCTGAAGGAGACACCTCTAGCTTTTCGGGCCTTGGTGCCCTGACCTGCCAGGTCGGAGTCCGTGGCCTCGTCGCGGTCCACCCGCTCCTTGTCTGACATGGATCTGGATAAAACGATGAGGCATTTTATCCATACACAGATCCAGATGAGGGTCTTGCCAGCCCCCCTCCCTCAGGAGAGGGGAGATCGCTTCCTTTTTTCAACCAATATCTCCTTCTCCGATCTGAACTTCAGGTTCCGAGTACCCTGATCTGAGGCTAGCTTTGGTCAGGGGGTTGGCGCCGATGGTACCTGCTTCCTCTATGCCGACAGCTGCCTGGAGCATTTCTGATCTGACCAGCTCAGATCTGAGCCTCCCTCGCAGCCGGAGCTTGGGTGTCGGATCAGAGGGAGTGGAACCTTTTTCATCGGCTCCAGCTTTGTCAGGCCAGGTTCCCTCCCTCGGAGATCCTTCCACCTCGAGCACAGCTCCGATTCTGTTGTTGGACCCAGGGAGACTGGCCTTCTTATTGGTTTCTCAGGAGGTTCGCTTTCCTTCAATATTCGACATGGTAGAAAGGGTTCTTTCCATTAGAATGAGACCCCTGACCCACCCCCGCAGACTCATCCCAGACCCCCTCGGCTCTGTCTACGGTCCCCATCATTTTACCAGAGGGACAGCATGTGCTTGAAGAGCCACAGACAGTTCCCCCTGAGAAACAAGTGGCTTGCGAGCTCCCCCCGGAGAGCCCCACAGGAGAGATACCTTGCAAGCATACGTGCAAGAGGAGGCACTTCTCCCTCGAGTCCCTCACTGAGGACATGGACTTAGATGATGGAGAGGGTTCCCCTAGGTCACCTCCCGAGGATGTCTCCTTTGGAGACATCATGGAGATCCTGCACCTGGAGGCTTTCGGCATGGGCCCATCTACGTCCTGGATGTCCCCTCCCGTGGATCCTTTGGTGGATCTGGTCACCTTGCAGGCATGGAAGGAACCGGACACCATGGAACCTATCCCGAAAAAACCTGACAAGATCCTGAGCCCCCCCCCCCCCCATAGACAGGCCAGCTTCGAATAAGGGCTTTCCCGTAGACGCCACGGCAGTAGCAGCAGCCACTAAGAAGGAACTTTCTTAGGAGAGTTCCTTTGTCTACCCTCCTGACCGAAAGTCATGGATGATGGACCACCTAGGGTAGCAGGTGTATGCTTCAGCTACCTTTTCGATTAGGGTGCTGAACTACTTGGCCCATGTCACCAGACTCCAGCGCGACCTGGTAAAGAAGCTGGAGGAGTCTCCCCCAAGTTCATGTTGCAGGAGGACAAGGATTTGTCCTTTGTGAGGATGGCCACTTTAAAGGCAGTATCCAACATGTCCATGCAACTCCCCTCACATGCTACAGAAGGAGCGGCTAGGTCGGCTGGGTCCGGTGTGTCCATGAGGTGCAACGCCTGGCTCAGGTTATGTCAATTTTCCTAACCCTTCAAGGCATCTTTTGCCAATGGCCCTTATGATGGCTCTACACTCTTTGGTAAGACCGTCAAGGAGACATTAATCCAGAGTGAGGAGGACAGGAAGACACTGCTGTCAGAATCCACTTCTCTAACCCTCAAAGGTCCTTTTCTCGGAACCAGAGAGGGCAAAAGAAGAAGTGCTTCCCAAAGTCGCAGTATTCCCACAACACTCGGGGCTCTTCTTCCCCCAGAGGCAGAGGGGGACAAAATGGATGCCTGCCCAGAGGCAGAGGGGGTCTGTGGAACTTTGGGTCTCGAGAACCTTTCTTGGACAGACCCAGGCAACAACCCTGAGGAGTTGCTTGACTGCTGTACACTGGAGGCAGTCAAGGGACGATTGTCATTGCACCCAGTGGCATTGTAGTCCATAACAATGGACCACTGGGTGCTCCAAATTATATCCAGAGAATACTCTATCCCCTTCGTGGGTTCCCCCAAATCTCCCAGACACCTCCAGGATGTACCAGCCATGCAAAGAGGGGCAGCAGCAGCAGCACAGGAAATTTCCAAGCTGCTAGAAAAACGAGCCATCAGAAGTGTCCCCCCAGATCAGTTCGGATCGGGCTTCTACTCCAGGTTCTTTTTGGTGCCAAAGAAAATGGGGGACTTAAGGCCCATTCTGGACCTCTCTATCCTGAACCTGTCAGTTGCCAAGGAGAAGTTCCGAATGGTCACATTACAGTCCATCATGCCGTACCTGCAAGAGAACGACTGGGTGTGCTCGTTGGATCTCCAGGATGCTTACTATCACATAAAAATGCACAGAAGCTCCAGGAGGTTCCTCCGCTTCGGGCTAGGAGTCCGTCACTACCAATTTCGAGCCCTAACCTTTGGTCTCACCACAGCCCCCAGGGTGTTTACCAAAATGATGGCGGTGGTAGCGGCTCACCTTAGGCTTCAGTGGATTCAGGTCTATCCGTACCTGGACAATTGGCTCCTCTCTGCTCCCACCAGGCGTCTACTCTCCCAAACCAGGGATTATTTCTTGACTCTTGCCCTGCGTTTGGGGATCACAATCAACGCATCCAAATCTCTCCTAGATCCTGTGCAGGTGATAGACTTCATTGGTGCCAGGATAGATACTCTTCAGTGCAAAATCTTTCTGACCTTAGAGAGAGTTCAAAACCTGAAGATGCACGTCTCCCTGATCTACCACTCTCATCTCCCAACGGCGGAGTCAGTGTTGAGGTTCTTAGGCTCGATGGCGGTGATTTAAAAAGCTTGTTTCAGCTACATATTGTACTTATTTTACTGCCTGCACTTTAACAAAGTTGTTTTTGTGTTTAAATTACCTGCTTAACTGTTGTAGGCTACACACTCAAGTGTGATAGCCATTTCTGTGCATTTAAAGTATTTTTTTGATTGTATCTGCTTTATTTTCTGTAAAAAAACAAAAATATATACTTGTTTTCCTGCCTTTCTGAGCTAGTATAGTCCAATTTTCAGGTTAGTGCTGAATTCAGGGCTGTGTTACAAGTTTCTGTGTTGGCCCATACCTTATCTGGATAGAAGGAAGTTTCTCTGTTCACTGTGAGAGAGGGAGCTTTGAGCAGCCTATCTGTCCCTGGAGGAGTGGTTTCAGCCAAGAAATTAGTAGTTTATTGGCCATTTTAGGCTAATTTCTCTCTTTCATTTCCCTGCTATAAATCCCGCATTTGTGCAGTTTTGCATGACGGGCATCTCCGGTTAGCTAGGGTATAACTATTTCCAGCTCCACAAAGTCTGCTCTTCAGTTTTTCCCTTGGAACTAGACAAACTTTCAACTTAAGCACTCAGACCATTCACTTCTCATCCCGGCACTTGCTCAAAACTCATAGCAAGCAACTAATAAACCTTAGCACTATACCCCGCTGTACTGTAGTGAAGGAAAAGGCTCTCTATTCGACCTTACCAGCCAATCAGTAAAACAGTTCACTGTACCTATCCAGGCATGTCCAAAGGGCAGTTTCAGGTGTACTCTCCGGTCCACCTGGTGAATCTGGGCATTTTGAGGCAATGTTACAATTGCCTCATGTACACAGACAAACCTCTCCTCCTTCCAGCAAACACTAATACATGCGAGAGATGCAATTATACAGCCAAACTGGAGGTTAAGCTATCTCAACCCAAGACTGGACCAGGCAGTAAGAGGAGAAGGGAATTACTTGCATCACACCACCAGTCTCACATAGACCTATGAAACCAGCACTGGCAAAAAACACACATAAATACATGAAAACATACTTGGGAGACTTCAAATAAAAATCTGCAAAAGCAACAGAGACCTCCAAAGCAGGCATCCAAGCAACCTCCACCCCCCCCCCCCAACACAAACCATGAAACACATACTTCACAAAACCAGTGTGCCACACAATCACAGCCCTTAAGGCAAAATAACATACCCAACACACTAGTAATAGGTGACTCTATAGTCAGACACACTGACATCCCACTCACTAAGCTGAACAAGGAGAAGGTTACTGTTAGCTGCATGTCGGGTGCCAGGATCCGCCACATAACACAAGCACTCGGGTCACTCCAGAACAAGTACAAATATGACTCTGTCATTGTCCATGTTGGTGTGAATGACCTGAGCCGTACCTCCCTGGACTGCATGAAAAGAAACATGGAGGAGCTCTCAGATCACGTAGCCCAGGCTGTTATGACCCTCGCCCTGAGTAGCATCCTGCCCTCACCAAGAATGATACCACGGTATAGAGAAAAAAATATTAATTTCAACAATTGGCTAAGCTTCTGATGTCATTCAAAGGGGATCCAGTGTGTCAGCCTGGGATGACATGCTCGACAAGCCACGCTGCTTCGCTAGAGATGGCTTGCACCTGTTACCCTTAGGCTTTCGAATACTGGCCAAGGCTCATACCACCCCCATAATGCCTTTTTTAGGCAAGGCTCAAAAGATAAACCCACCGCTGTAAATAGCACAAGTAACAAAAAACTGAGGGTGATGCTACTCAATGCCAGAAGTCTAAACCTCAAAATGCATGCACTCGAGGCACTTCTCAGTATGGAGAAAATCGATATATGTGCAGTAACAGAAACCTGGTTTACGGCTCCAGAGAGCACCCCAGCACCCCAGCACTACCAGGCTACAACTCATACCATACATTTCAGCTACAAAACCCAGACCGAAATACAAAAGGGGGGTATCCATATTCATCACCCTACTTATCTAGTCCCTACCAATTGCTCACTAACCCAACATATAACCTACTTTACCTCTTTAAACTTTCTCCTTCACTTATTTTAATACCTACCTTCAAGCTACTCCTTATATACATTCGCTTACCATGCCTCCAACAAATATAACACTACTCACCACCTCCCTGCTCTCAGCTGTCATACTAGCATCTCTTACCATTCCTTATTCACTTACCTCCTATGAATATCTCTCTCTATCTGAACAAAACCTCTACAGCCAACAGACTTTACCCTATTCTCTCACCTTCTCCATTAACCATTGTAACATAACATGTTACTCTACTTATTTATTACCAAAGTTCCATAGAACAACCCATTTCACTTATTACTCTATCAGAAAGACCTTCAATAACCTATCTAAATTTCTAAAATCACTCAGACACCCCCAGCAACACCCCCTCCTAGATGGTGACATTCACTCAAATCCTGGACCCTATACTGACTCCACCACTGATCCTACCAACTTAACAGCTCCCATAGTTTCTACGATTAAAAAAACATCTAACTCCCTCCTGATAGCTCACCTTAACATTAGAAGTATTAATAATAAACTTACCCATCTGCACGCACTCCTTGATATATACTCATTCGACATTCTTTGTCTTACTGAAACTTGGCTAAAACCAACTACTCTAGACCAAGAAATCACCCCTCCTGGCTATAACATACTCAGAAATGACCGTAAAATAAAAAAAGGTGGGGTATAGCCATTCTCTATAAATCAAGCCTCAAAATCTCCACAGTTAATGTGCTTCCATCACTAGACACCAAATCTGAAACCCTATCCATCAAACTTGAAATAAATAACTCCAAATCTATCTATATAATCTGCATTTATTTACCTCCAGGTAATAACACAAATTCTCTAGAAAACCTACTGAGCCACCTCTCTATCCAACTACCCCAGGAGACTATTATACTTGGTGATGTTAACATAGACTGGTCTACTTGCAATTCCCTAAACCCTACCAACCATATAAACCTCTTTGGGTTCTCAAAATAATATCATCTACTACAAGAATCCATAAATCCAGTAAAAAGGAAAGTACTTTGGACTGGATCCTCATTAATAGCCACCCTAATTCATATACTCCAGGAACACTCCCAGATGACATCAGTGACCATACACTTACCTACATTATTAGAGAAAAAGTCCATACTGCAACTACTCATCAACTTAAAACCTCACGCTTAAAAAAATTATTTAATCCAGATAGCTTTATATCTGAATTAAAAGCATGTGACTGGTCACCACTAACCTATCTAAAATTAGATGAAGCTGTTACCTACTTTAATACTAACTTTCTTCAAATCCTAGACTCCCACGCACCCTATCGCTCCACTAGAATAAAATCAAAATCTGCTCCCTGGCTCACACCACAAACCAGACAAAAGATACTACTCAGAAATAAAATCTGGGCCAAATGGAGATCTACCAAATGTCCTACAACCCACTTCCAATTTAAACAGCTAAGAAATGCTACAAAGAAAGATATTGTTAGAGACAAAAAAGACTACTACCTACATCTTCAAAAAAACAATCAACAAACTCCACAAAAATTCTGGTCTGCCATAAACAAACTCCTTCAGCCAGGTCACACTACTACTCCAGACCCAATCGGTTTCAACAAAAGTAACTCCAACCTGATCCATGACGCCTTTAATAACTACTTTACAGAAGCCATTAAAACCCTGGCTAATTCTTTACCGCCCATTGCTGTATCCCAAACAAATACCTGCAAATACCTTTTACCAACGGGTACCTTCATTATTCTAGCAACCATCCTAGACATATTATTAACAACATCCCCAGGGGCCAGTTTATTAGAGCTTGTCGGATGACCTCCAAATTAACTGACTTGATGGACGAGTTTGATTTTATTATCTCCCTTTTCATGGACAGGGGGTATCATAGATCAATATTAGTTAATACCAGCAAAGATATTTTTGGATAGACGAACAACACAGTATCCAGCTTTGTTGGATCATTCAAGTGGGTTGGAAACTAATTGTTGCACCACTTCAGTTAACACCATTAACAATGGCAAACTGAACACCAACTTGGTTTGTTCCATTGAAATGAGTAGTGATGCCACACATATACAAAACTTGATTAGGAAGAATTGGTCAGTGATCAGGGGAAATTTGGATTTAAGTAAAGTAGTTGGTGATCAACCCGTTTTTGTGGCTAGAAACACTCGCAATCTGAAAAAAATTTTAGAGTTTAAGAATAGTTACCATGACAACGAGACTACCATTAAAAAAGGAATGCAGTGTTGTTTTAACTGCAAAGTATGCAGGTACATTTCTGTGGGACCTTATATAAGTATAGAATCTCACAACAGAATTCTAACTGTACCTAATAATGTTAATTGTGACACTAGTGGTGTAATATACATTAGTCTATGCAGTTCTTGTCCTGCTTTTTATGTGGGAATGGCCAGCAGGGGTCTTAAGACACGAATTAAAGAACACCTTTATGATATAAAAAAGAAAGATTTAACTAGTGCTTTATACAAGCATTCTACTATTTGTCACAATTTCAAAAAATTTTTATTTTCCATACTAGAAGTTTGTCAGAGCGATATGAGAGGGGGGGATTTTAAAAACTATATACTACAAAGAGAAACCTTTTGGCAGATGAAACTAAGAGCTGATAAACATCCAGGCATAAACGAAGCTGTTAACATCAAATGCTTCTTGAAAAACAGGAAGTTACATCTCCATAAAAGGAGTGATGTTGTTACCTCCTTTTTTAATTGAAGTATTAATTTTTATTGTTTGCTTAAGTATTTAATTGTTCAATTAATTCCAATGTATTTAAACCTGTTTTACTGATACCTTTTTATTCTGATGAAGTCTTTGGACGAAAGCGGTGAATTAAAATTTGTTACGCTATTTTTGCATCATTTTTCCAGTTTGCCTCTGATTGCTGCTTTTGCTGATTTGGTTTCTTGTCGTGTCATATATAGGCTTCTTTGTAGAATCCCTACTTTATGGAAGGTATCTCATATCATCCCCTTACATAAAGGAGGACCATCTACAGAGCTTTCTAACTTTCGCCCTATTGCTTTACTCTCCCCCTTAGCTAAGATAATGGAAAAATGTATTCACAAGCAGCTACTTAACCACTTACTACAAAATAACCTATTGGCTAACTGCCAACATGGATTTAGGCCATTTCACAGTACATCTACTGCCCTTCTATCCTTTACCGACTCTATATACAAGAATCGGAACAACAACTCTTTCTCTTCTGCTCTATTTATCGACCTGTCAAAAGCCTTTGACATGGTAAACCACAACCTGCTGCTTGACAAACTAAAGGCTCATTCTCTCAATCCCCAAGCCATACAATGGTTCAGATCCTATCTGGAAAATAGACAGCAAGCAGTACTTTGGCAGAACAGTCTATCTTCACTACTTCCTGTAAACATTGGAGTCCCACAGGGCTCCATCCTAGGTCCCCTACTCTTCTCCTTATTTATCAACAACTTACACATCAACATACCCCAAGCCACCTGCATTCAATATGCAGATGACTCCACATTAATATGTACAGCCAATGATATATCCTCTCTCCATTCCCTCACACAAACTGTTTTTCAGAATGTTGAAAACTGGTTTATGCAACACTGCCTCCTCTTAAACCCCCAAAAAACAAAGCTATTGCTTTTTACTCCTACTCATAAATCAGCCACTCCTTTCTTCTCTATAACCTCTAACAATGGTACCAACATCTTCCCAGACACTACAACCCGTCTACTAGGGGTAACTATCGATAATCATCTCAATTATGATGAACACATAAGCGCCACCATTAAGTCTGTTAACAGAAAACTTGGCTCACTCTACAGAATAAAAACCTTCCTTACCCCCTCTGCAAGGAAAACAATTGCTCAGACCCACTTCATTTCCACCCTCTTTTATGCCTCTGTCATATATACCAATCTATCCAAAAGCAACCTCACTAAGCTCTCCATATGTTATAATAGCATAACTAGATTTATCACAAGTTCCGCCTTTAAAACTCACCACTGTCTTAACATCAAACAACTAGGGTGGCTAGAACTGCAAAACCATATACTCTTTCAACAATTGCTTATAACACAAAAGATTCTACACCTCCCTAACAACACTCCTATCTTGTCTAATCTTATTACTCCTTACAATAATCTACCTACATTACGCTCTGCTAACAAGCTCCTAGTTTTATCCAGCAAAGCTAATAACAAAGCTGGTGATTCTCTTTTCGCTAACACCGTAGGTAAAGTCTGGAATCAACTTCCTGCTGAATTATCTACCATTAATTCTACTTTTCTTTTCAAGAAACATCTTAAAAAACATCTGAAAGCACACTGGCTTTGTCCATGTACTAACCCCCATTGATATCTTTTTTCTTCCATTCTATAATCTTAACTCTATTCCTACACCTGTATCCACTGCCTTCAACTCTACTCTTACTCTCCTATAATGAGAATTAGATACATTTATTATTCCCTTTATCTAATAATTGCTCATAACTTTCTAGTGTGATTTTGTAAAAAAAAAAAAATTTTGATTATTTTACGTTTTCTGTATAGAAATGCTTAGTTCAATTTAGTTAGTATTGCCTAGTTTTAATTCTGTAGAATTGCTTAGTTTAACTTTGTCAATTTCCTGTTTGGAGCTTTTCTCCCTGGGCCTCTACTGAAAATGGACATATATCCAGCTAGACTAGCCCGGTCAACAAATGTAAAATAAATAAATAAAATAAATCAAGGATACCCACAGCTCCAGGTTAGTGGCACAGCACAATGCTTCGGAGATCATCCACATGCAACTAACAATGGACAAAACTGCTATTCAAATTATAGCTTGCTACAGATCACCCACCATGTCCCAGGACCCCCACTCCGCATTCCTGGAAACACTGGGAAACATAAAGGTCCTACCAAACACCCTGATATTGGGTGATTTCAATTACTCAAACATTAACTGGGAGAACTACTCAAGTACAAACTCCCTTGCCCAACATTTCCTAGAATTTATAAACTCAAATGCCCTGGATCAACTGGTCAACACCCCCACCAGAGGTGACAACATATTGGACCTGGTCATCACCAACATGGGCGACTGGTGGTCAACCCCTCGCTGGTTAGATCTGACCACAAACTAATCAATCTGGATATCCACATTCCGCCACCACCCCTGGTCAAAGAAACCACCGTGAAAAACTTTTCAAAAGCAAACTTCACGTTACTTAAGACCGAGGTGGGAAGTTTCAAAGCCCCCATGTTAAAGGATAATGCTGTCCAAGCTGCAAAATCCTTTACTAATGCACTCTACGGGCACCTACAAAAATGCATAGATCGTGCTATCCCAAACAAAACCAAGACTCGCTCCTCCAAGAAAAGGAAACCAGTCTGGTGGACCCCTGCCATAAACAAGCTATACAATAGAGGGAGGAAACTAGTACAGAAAAGAGTAAAATCCCAAGAAGGGAAGACATCCCTGATCAGTATCAGCAAAAAAAATCATCCAAGGCTAGCTTCGAAAGAAAAATTGCTATGGACTCCAAAGATAACCACAAGGCATTCTTTAGCTATGTCAAGAATCTAAGTGGCAATTCTCAGATCTGCTCGGAGTTAGTGCAGAATGGCACAAAATACACTGAATCGACCGATATAGCCAACATCCTGGCAGACAGGTTCAGTGCAACTTCACCCCCCCCTCACCCCCGAAAGGGCCCATAACTATACCAGAAGAATGTAGTGCCCCTGAAATCACAGACAGGTTAAAACAGCCCTCTCCAAAGCCAAAAACACAGCATCAATGGGACCGGATGGTGTCCCAGGCTGCGTCCTACATGAGCTTAAAGATGAACTAACCCCTCACCTAAACACACTGTTTAAACTCAGCCTCTCCACAGGCTACGTGCCCACAGAGTGGCGCACAGCAACGGTTATTCAGATCCACAAAGGTGGAGTCACAACTTAACACGGGAACTATTGCCCTATAAGCTTGACTAGCTTGGTCTGCAAAGCTATGGAGCGCATCATCATGGATCTCATTAACAGAGACATTGGAAACTTACAAACAATGGACCCTACCCAGTTCGGCTTTGTTAAGGGCAGATCATGCCTCCTAAACTTGGTGGACTTCTGTGAGACAGTTACCAAGGCTGTAGACGAGGGAAAGGTGGTCCACACAGCCTACCTATACCTCGCAAAGGCCTTCGACACCATTCCCCACTCAGGTATTATAGACAACCTCACTAGCCTGAACATAAGCCCCTACATCACGAGATGGGTTGCCAAGTGGCTCATGGACAGAACCCACATGGTAAGAGTTGCGGGTGCTAGGTCTGACTCTAAACCAGTTACAAGTGGCGTTCTGTAGGGCTCAGTCCTAGGACCCCACCTGTTCGGTATATACTTCTCAGAGGTACAGGCAAGCACAGGAGGACTATGGCTGACCAAGTCTGCAGACTACTGCAAACTAGGGGCTATAATTGACTCTCCTGCTGACACAGACATCCTTCAAAAGGGTCTCACTGAGACAGATACCTGGTGTCAAAACCATGACCTCAAGCTAAATGCCAAAAAGTGCATAGTCCTCCCATTTGGTAAAAACAAAGTACCCACAAACTACCACATAGGTGGTAGCCCCCTAAATACAGAAGACGTAATAAGGAATCTGGGGACCCAAGTAGATAGTGACCTCTCCTTTGATAATCACATTGCCAAAGTGGTTAGAAAATCCTACTGTGTGGCCCACCTAATCACAAAAGGGTTTGCATCCAGATCGAAAGAGGTCATTGGGTCCCTCTTCGCATCACTCATCAGACCCATCATAGAGTACAATGCCCCATTTGGGATGTACCTTACAAGACACCTGCAAAAACTAGAAAGACGACAGAAGTACCTCATCAAGAGGATCACTGGCCTCTAAGCAGATGCCCTATGCAGCTAGAATGAAGAAACTCCAGCTGTACTCTGTTGCATACCGCCTACTCAGAGGTGATCTCTGCCTGACATACAAGTCCATGTCCAACCCAGAATTGATGGACATGCTCCACATAAAGAAAACCGTATACCCTTGACCCACACCCTCTAGAGATCTAAACCTCACCACAACAATAAGTAGGACATGCTGGAGGGATAGATTCCTGTCCCAGAGACTTCCCATGCTCTGGAACAAGATTCCAATCTACATTAGGCAGAGCTCCTTGCTAACCCTCTTCAAGAGAAACCTTGAGTGGATGGGAAACGGAAAGTTTACCCAGGGATTACTTCAATGGCTCTGTTGGACAGAGGCACAGTGAACTAATCTAAGTAGGCACTGAAAGCCAACACATTCCGGCTAGGCTTATAAATGCCTTCGGGCAGATAGCCTGGTACCTACCTATGAACCTATAACTCTTGTCCCGTGTGCTCAGTTACACATGAGAATTCTACAGTGGACTCTAGCTGTACAGTAATCCCTGTTGGAACTGCCATTGATATATCCAGCTCAACTTAGTAGAGTCTGTCGGTCGTCCCTCATATGGTGGATGTGCTGTCCAGACATTTTGGAGGGACACCCTTTTGTTCCAGCCCCGGCCCAAGCCACAGTGACCACGGATGCCTTCCAACTCGGGTTGGGGGGGGCATTGTTCGGGCAGGACAGTCCAAGGCTTGTGTTCCCCTATAGAGACCAGCTTGCACATAAATGTCCTAGAGATGAGGATGGTCCTTCTAGCGTTGCAGGCCCTTCATGCCTTTCTTCCTCTGGGGATGATTGCTATTCAGTCAGATAACATGTCAGTGGTCTGATATATCAACAAACAGGGAGGGACGAGATCTTACCCCCTTTGTCACAAGGCCATGAGAGTGGGAATGGGCGATCTCCACCGGTCACTTTCTCATCGCAAAGCACATTCCGGGATGGTCCAACATCCTAGTGGACAGGCTAAGTCGGACCATTCTGATGCCTTACGAGTGGTCTCTAAATCTGTCAGTAGCAGAACAGATCTTCAGTGTGTGGGGTCAACCTTGCTGCAATCTCTTCACATCATCTTCAATGCAAAGTGGAGCAAGTTTTTCGCTCTGAACCCCCTGCCAGGGGAGTCCCCCAGAGACGATCTAGTTCATGCTTGGCCTCCTGTCTTCTGTATGCTTACCCACCAGTAACTCTCATTCCGAGGTTTCTATAGAAAGCTCATTGACTGGGGAGCAAAGTTATCCTCATTGACCTGTTCTGGCTTCACCAGGTATGGTTTCCCTTCCTTTGGTCTACCCTCTGGCTCCGCCTTGGATCCTAGATCCCATTCAGGATTTAATTTCACACCCTTTAGGGGTGCCTCATCTGAATTTGGACAGCCTGAACCTCACAGCTTGACTGCTCCAGTTCCTGTGATTGCTAGGACTCCTGGACTATCCTCTTCAGTTAGATCTATTTTGGCAGCTGCTCATAAGTCTTCGACCACGAAGGTTTATTGCAGCAAGTGGAAATGTTTTTCTTTTTGGGCGTCTAAAAGGAGATTAAATCCTTTCACTGCTCCTATTTCCACTATTCTTGATTTTCTAGCTGATATTTTTTAACGCGGAGCTAGTCCTTCTGTCAAAGTTCATTTGGCTGCCATCTCTCATTTTAATGTGGGTGAGAATTCTGCCTCTTCCAGACTGTGTAAAACCTTTATTAAAGGCACTTTTTTGTTATGCCACCCAGTCAAAGATCCTGTTCCCCCTTGGAACCTTACTATGGTTCTTCCAGCTTTGGTCGCTCCACTTTTCGAGCCTGCCGCAACTGCAGATCTAAAATTTTTATCTTAAAAAACAGATTTTCTGGTGGCTATTACCTCTGCAAAATGGGTTTCAGAATTACAGACCTTGTCCATCAAAATTTCTTACGTGATTTTTCACAAAGGGTTTCCCTTCGAACCAGTCCATCTTTTCTTCCTAAGGTGGCATCACTAGTCAATATCAATCAAACCATCAATTTGCCTGTGTTTTTTCCTAATTTTACTAACAAGATGGAATACAAACTCCACATGTTGGATGTTCATAGACAGCTACAATTCTGTTTACACAGGACAAAAAATTTCCATAAATCTGACCATTTGTTTGTATCCTTCTATAAACCCTTTTTGGGGAAACCCTTTTTAGGGAAACCTATCTCTAAGATCACTATAGCTAGATGGATTTCTTCATACATCCTGCAGGTCTATAAGGACAGAGGCACATCGTCTCCACGTCATGTGAAAGCTCATTCCACTAGTTCCATGGCAGCCTTTTGGTCTAGGGTGTCTTTGGACAATGTTTGTTCTGCAGCTACTTGGTCCTCATCTCATATGTTTATTTCTCATTACAAATTGGATTTGACTTCCACAAGGAGAGCATCCTTTGGTTCCACGGTACTCTGGAATATCCTTCCATGAGGGCCTTTCAGGTTTAAGACCAAATGAAGTAAACTACTTCAGACGAAGAAGTTATGTACTCACTATAACGTTCCATCTGAGTAGTTGCACTTCATTTGTCTTCAACCGTCTCTCCCTCCTTTCCCCTGGACCTTGGTATATGATCAGCCTACAGGCTGCAGTGTAGGTCAAAAGAAATTTTTTTCAGGTTGGGTTATCAGTATAAGGTTCCGCAAACTCGATCTGGGGATGGAAGGCAGTGGAGGTGTATTATGGGTAAGGGGAGGAGTTTGGAGCTCGAAGCTGATGCTAGTAAAAGTAGCCGGCTCGGATCCGGTATGTATCCGTAACCCACAGGTTGAAGACAAATGAAGTACAAACTACTCAGATGGAACGTAATGGTGAGTACTTTTTTTTTCACATCTTGGATTTGCATAGGCAGCTCATATATGATTAAGACAAGTTTAAGGCTATTCACAAGTCTGAGCAACATTTTGTTTCCTTTAATCTCAGATCCATGGGTTTGGCTGTTTCCAAGCAAACCATTTCTTCCTGGATCTCTAAAGCCATTACTTTTTTGTTACTGTTTTCATAAGAGTCTTTTGGCCTGTAAAGGCTCATTCCACCAGGGCTGTGGCTTCCTCTGGTGCTTTTTTCAATAGTTTGGATACCAGTTCCATCCTTGTGGCTGCTTCTTGGACCTCTGTCTATACCTTTACTAAGCATTAGAAAGTGGATGCTGTTTCCAGAGCAAGAGCTCGCTTTGCCAGGGCTAGCCTGCATGGGTTCCTTGAGGGCTCTTCTGGGTCTTCTTCCTGCCATGTTTCCTCTTAAGCTTTTATACTCTCCCTTTAGTAAAGAATACTGAAACAGTGATATGGAAAGACATACTACAGTTGTGTAAAATCTATCAAGACAGTAGATGTCCTTCCCTTCACTGTTGCAGTATTAGCTCCCTCTCTCCTCTTCCTTCTGCTCTACTCTTTCCTTTTTGTCTTTCTGGATGCAGATGTTCATCCTACTTCCTAAAACTGTTGTTCCTTCTGGGGCTATTCATTTCTGAAGTATGTATGTCCATATGTCATCTTTATGCCCTATGCCTTGAGCAGGGAACATACATGTGAAGTACTAAATCTATAAAATCCTAAGGCTTTGATCTGATGTCCTTTTCATTCTTCTTCACCCAGTGGGTTCGGATATGATCATTGTTCCTGTCTTCTTTTTACCATGTTGGATAAACCAACAGGCTTCAAAAAATGCACTTGTGGACATAAGATTCTGAGATACTCACAAGGAGTGCGTTTATTGCCTCAGAGCAAGTCACATGGATACAGATGTTCAGTTTGTTCAACCTTTAGTCCAAGGGCCTTGGCTGAATGGTGCAACAAATTAATGTTAAAGGGGCTCAAACTCTATCTCAAATGGCTAAATCCACTCTGTCGGTTCAGAGAAAATGCCCCCCTCCAAAGTCCCCCAGGGCTTCATCAGACCCTCCTTTCTAAAGCCATAAGATATCAGGCCTAACACTGTTGGATCCTGAGACCCAACCTTTGGATCCAGAGCCTTCTGACTCAAAGTTTTCAGCTCCAATAGTCATATCTGCAAGTTCGATGGCACCATCTTCGGATCCTAGGTCCTTGGAACCAAAACCTGTCACTAAACAAATTTGTCACACAGCAGAGTATCCATTAAGCCTTTATCTCCTACTCTATGATCCCCTTTGTTACAAACAGCTAAGAGACATTCTAGACCCCCATCCACTACATCCTCAAGGTTCTGCAGAAGTTTATCAGAAGCGGATGCAGATAGGATAATGTGAAAAGTTTTCAGAGCTCAAGCCAAGATAGGGGTCATACCAACTTCATCCCCTGTTGGATCCATGAGCCTTCCTGTTTCATCCTACACTGTTCACTCTCCTTCTCTGATCCTTCTAATGGTTTTGGAGTCCCAGGATCTGAAATCCCCATGAGGTTTGGAGTCATATCTGAAGAAGATTTCTTCGACTCTGACAGCATCCCTGACTAGTTCTGCTCCAGTACCATCTGATCAGAATGGATCCCCTTATCCCAGATGTCAGCTTTGGATCCATGGGGCCAGGATCGGTTCCAGTGTTGTGGGATCTGTGTCTGCCCCTTGGAACATTGGCTGTAGACAATTCGGGTCTGGTTCCATCCTTGAGGCACAACTCCAAGGGTGGTTGGGCTCTACTTTTACTGGGAGCTTCGACTTCGGCTCAGCTGATTCAGGTCTCCCCAGGTCCTTCTGCTTTGGAGGTTGTGGAAGGGGCCTTTTCTCTATCCAGAGAAGCACCTTCTCATTTGTCTGATCCAATCCCTTTTCTCTCGTGGTTTTCAAGCTCTGAGTCAATCAGACCTACTCCAAAGGGACAACCAGTTCCAACAATTCTCCAATCGGTCTGGTAGAGGAATTCCCCATCTCTCTTCTGATACTTCCCATGAACATCCCCCAGAGGAAGTACATTGGAAGAGAATGTGCAAAAGGGAGGCACATAGACTCCCCGATGGAGTTTGTCATGGAGGATACCAGTTTTGATGAAGGGGAAGGGTCACCCACATCACATTATAGAGATCCTTAGGCAAAAAAGGTAGCTGGTTTTCTGCAAAACCCTCTCTGGAAGAATCAGTATTTTTGGAAGCTTTTGGTTCTGGCTCATCTATGTCTTGGGTTTTGCCCCTGGTAGATGAACTTATTGATTTAGTTTGCCACTGGGCTTGGAAGGAATTGGACACCATTGAACCTATTCCCAAGAGACCCAATAAATTCTTAGCTTTTCCAAAACACAGACCCCAGAGGAGCAAAGGAGTCCCAGTTCATAGGTCGGTACTAGGCTGTCGCACCTAGGGCCTATACAAGCTCTGCCATAATGATTCACTGGCTATTGCTTCCCACAAATATTTATTTTCCTGGACCCCTGTCTAGCAAGGCTACTGATGTAATCCCCAGGGTGAATTTCCTATCTCCCATCCAATCGTCAAGGTTCCTCTTGAAGAGGGCCATTGAGGCTCTCTGCCTGACATGTATGGGCAGCCTATTCCAGAGTATGGGGAGTCTCTGGGTCAGGAGCCTATCCCTCCAGCTTGTTCTATTCATCATGATGACAAGGTTAAGATCCCTGGAGCGTTTGGCCCGGAGGGATTGGGATTTCTTTGTGTAGCATGTCCAACAACTCTGGGTTTAACATGGCCTTTTATGTTAGGCAGAGATCACCTCTGAGTAGGCAATATGTGACAGAGTATAGCTGGAGTTTCTTTAGACGGTCAGCATAAGGCATCTGCTTTAGGCCTGTGATTCTTTTTGTGAGGAATTTCTGCGTCCTTTCTAGTTGTTGCAGATGTCTTGTGAGGTACATACCAAATGGGGCATTGTATTCTATAATGGGTCTAATTAGGGATGAATACGGAGGGATAATGACCTCCTTTTTTCTGGATGAAAAGCCCTTAGTGATGAGGTGTGCCACGTAGAAGAATTTTCTAACTGCTGTGGCTATCAAAGGTGAGACCACTGTCCACCTGTGTCCCTAGGTCTCTTATCACACTTTTCGTGTTTAGTGTACTGCCACCTATGTGGTAGTTCACAGGTATGTGGTTTTTCCCAAAGGGGACAACTGTACATTTTTTGGCATTTAGCTTGAGCTCATGGCTCTGGCACCAGGCATCTGTTTCGGTAAGGCCCTTTTGTAGTATAGCCACATCATTTGGGGATTCAATAATGGCTCCCAGCTTGCAGTCATCTGCGAACTTTGTAAGCCAGAGTCCCTTAATGTTGGCCTGTACTTCGGAGAAGTAGATGCCAAACAAGAGTGATCTCAGGACAGAACCCTGCGGTACACCACTTGTCACTTGTCTGGAGCTGGATTTGGAGTCTGCTACTTTTACAGTGTGTGTTCTGTCAGTAAGCCAGCTTGCAACCCATTGAGTGATGTAGGGATTAATGCACAGCTTAGTAAGTTTATCTATGATTCCAGAGTGGAGGATAGTGTCGAAAGCCTTGGCGAGGTCCAAGTAGGCTGTGTGAACCACCTTACCCTCGTCCACGGCTCTGGAGACTGATTTGAAGAAGTTAATCAGGTTCAGGAGGCAAGACCGGCCCTTCACGAGCCCAAACTGGTTTGGGTCCAGTGTTTGAAGGTTGCCAACGTCTTTGTTTATAAGTTCCATGATAATACGTTCCATGGCCTTGCAGGTCAGGCTCGTTAGACTGATGGGACGGTAGTTCCTGGGACCCAAATTGGATCCCCCCCTTGTGGAGGGGGCTGACTGTAGCTGTTCGCCACTATGTGGGCATGAAGCCTGAGGTGAGGCTATGATTAAACATGACACACAGGTGAGGTGCCAGTTCATTTTGTAGTTCATGCAGTACACAGCCCGGGATGTCATCTTGTCCCATGAATGCTGTATTCTTGGATTTGGAGAGTGTTTTTTTTTTAACCTGAGTGTCCGTGATTACTGGAATTTGGCATTCTTTCGGTATTGCGATGGGCCCTTTAGAGGGTGAGAGGGGGTGAAGTTGGCACTGAATCTATCTGCCAGGATATTGGCAATATCCTTGGGATCAGTATATCTACTGCCATTCTGCTGTAGCTCAGTGCAGATCTGAGTATTGCCATTTAGATTCTTGACATAGTTATAGAATGCCTTGTGGCTGTCTTTGGAATCTTTGGCAATTTTGTTTTCATAACTAGCTTTGGAAGATTTTTATGACAGATGTCAGCTTTCTACTGAGGCTGGTGAGGGAGTTTTTTGAATCTTGGGTTCTTCCGCTTTTCTGCAACAGTTTCTTCCTTCTGTTGTACAGCTTTTTTATGGCAGGGGACCACCAGATTGGCTTCGTTTTTTTTTTAGAGGACAACGTCTTGGTTTTATTTGGGATTGCTCAGTCCATGCTCGAGTGAATGTGCTCGTACAGCACCTTACTGAAGGATTCAGCAGTTGAACTTCAAGTTCCCATCTGCATGGGTGTCATGAAGTTTGTTACTTCTGACTTGAGAAGCATGAATTTGGCTTTGGAGAATTTTTTTATGGAGGTTTCCTTAAAGGGGGGTGGGGGTGAGATGTGGATGAGACGTGGATGTCAAGGGTGATTAGCTTATGGTCAGATCAGACCAACGAGGGGGTGACCACTGGTGTGGAGCATCGATCTCCCATGTTGGTTATGACCAGGTCTAGAATATTGGTACCCCTGATGGGACTATGAATTAGTTGCTCTAGGGCATTGGAATTTATAAATTCCAAGAACCGTTGAGCAAAAGTGTTGGTACAGTAGTAGTTTTCCCAGTTAATGGCAGGGTAGTTGAAATCACCCAGTATTAGGGTGTTTGGTTGTATCTTAATATTTTCCAGTATGTTTAGAGAGAGATGTAGTGAGAATCTTGCAGCATGGTGGGGGATCTGTTGCAAGCTACAATTTGTATTGCAGTCTTACCTAGTGCTAATTGCACCTGGAGAATTTCAGATGTGTTGTGTTGGGCAACCAGCCTGGAGGTGTGAATATCCTTAGTGAATATGGACACTCCTCCACCTTTAGTTTCAGTCCTGGTTTGGTGGCCGAAAAGTGTGGTAAGAGTTGTAGCCTGGTATTGCAGGGGTGCTCTCTGGAGCTTTGAACCAGGTCTCGGTTACTGCACAGATATCGATGTTCTCCATTTTTAGGAGAGCCTCGAGAGAGTGCATCTTAAGGTTTAAACTTCTAGCATTGAGTAGTATTACCTTCAGATTTTACTTGCTTATACCCGTTACAGTGGTAGTTTTGTCCTTTGAACCTTGCGTAAAAAAGGCATTATAGGGGTGGCAAGAGCCTTAGCCAATAACCTGAATCCCAGGGGCGATAGGTGCAAACCATCTCTTTCAAAGCATCATGGTTTGCCGGTCATGTCGTCCCAGGCAGACAGATACTGGATCTCCTTTGAATGACTCCAGAAACTTAGCCAATTATTGAAGTCAGTCATTTTGTCCTTATACTGTGGTATCATTCTGGGCAATGGCAGGATGCTACTCAGGGCTAGAGTCATACCTGCCTGGGCTACATGATCCAAGAGCTCTTCCATGTCTCTCTTCATGTAGTCTAGGGAGGTATGTCTGAAGTCATTCACTCCCACATGGACAATGACAGAGTCATATTTGTATAAATAAATATTTATAAATAAATAAATATTGTATTAATTTATATTTGTCTGTATTACCTGTTGTGGAGTGACTTGAGTGCATGCATTTTGTGGCAGATTCTGGCACCCGACAGGCAATTAACTGTAATTTTCTCCTTGTTTAGCCTGGTGAGTGGGACGTCAGTGTGCCTGACTATAGAGTCACGTATGACTAAAGTGTTGGGCACGTTGTCTTGCCTTAGGGGCTGCTGGTGGGTGGCATACTGGTGTTGTGAGCTATGTGACGCTTTGGTTGTGTTTGGGGGTGGTGTTTGTTTGCATTTCAGCTTCGGAGATCCTTGTTGCTTGGGCAGTTTAATGTTAAGAGCCTCCACATATGTGGGTTTTGTGTTGCTATGTGTGGGTTTTGAAGGACTGTGTGTTTCAGGTGTTAACCTTCTCCTCTTGACTGTCTAGCACAATCTTGGCTGGAGAGATCTTTGCTTCCAGTTTGGCTATGTAAGTCCATCTCTCTCAGGTTGTAGTGTTTGGTAGTAGTAGGAGAGGGTTATCTGTGTACATGAGGCAATTGCTGCATTGCCCCAGTGTGCCCAGATTCACCAGGTGGACAGGAGAAATCACTGGAAACTGACCCTTAGACATGCCTGGTTAGGTGCTTTCTTTGTGTAGTACAAGAGCTGTTTTCCCTTACTTTTTGGCAAGATACTTGCAATTGTATCCTGTCTAGTGCCTACAGCTATTTTCTCCTTATTACCAAAGAGAGGTGAGTGCTTGTAACAAATTAAGGCTTCCTAGTGCTTTTTAGTGAGTTTTAGAGCAAGTGCTAGTCACAGGTATACAGAATTTAGTGCTACTGCTGATAAACTAGCGAGTCTAAGGTAAAATTCGAAGAGCAGACTTTCTGGCACTGGGAATAGTTTAACCTTAGCCCCACAGTGGTGAGTGGTGCGCACGTGTGCATATTTATGCCAGAAAGTTGAAAGGGAGATAAATCAGCCCAAAATGGCCAATAAAATTGCAATTTCAGAGCTGGAAACCACTCCTTTAGTGTTAGATAGGTAATACAAGGCTCCCACTCTCATTGGTAAGCAGTAGGACCTCCCTCTACCACAGCAAGGTCTGGTTAGCTCTGAACACTGAAACTAAAGTCCTGAAACCAGCAAAGCCTGGAAACGACTATTCTAGTTAGAAAAGGTAGGAAATTAGCAAACAAGATAGATTTTTTTTTTGGTTAAATCAGGCTAAACAATGCAGTTATACAGTAAATAAGCACAAAAAGGTCAATGCACTTGAGTGTATAGCCCAGAACAGTAAACTCAATTAAAACTTTGCAAAATTAGAAATCTGAAAATTTAAACTTTGTAAATAAAGCAAGGCAAGTGCACAACTAGAAAATGATTTACAGGTAGAAATACAGTGAAATAAGTAGCAGTTGATGCAATGGTGGTGGTGGCAGCTGCCAAAAAAGAGCTAGTAGAACAAAGCTCTGCTGTCCATCCACTAAACAGGGAGTCTAGAGCCTTGGACAGATTCGGAAAGCAAGTATTTGCTTTGACAACTTTTGCCCTGAGGTCTCTAAAGTACTTGGCACACTTCACTAGACTTCAGAGAGATTTGACCAAAGTGTTATCAAATACTCTTTTAGAATCCATGTCTGCAGAGGATTTCAAAAGAACGTCCTCTCAACTGGCCTCTCTGTTATCCATATCAAATGCTTCAATGAGGTTGACCTCTCTCCCACAGCTGAAGGCACCATACGAGCAGCTGGTTCAGGCATTGCCATAAGCTGACATGCCTGGATGCAGCTACATGACTTTGCAAAGCCTTTTAAGATGTCCTTTGTCAGTGCCCCATTCAATGGCACAACCTTATTTGGGCTGTCAGTAAAAGAGACGCTTACCCACAACGAACAGGATGGAAAGACTCTGTCTGCCATGAAAATTAAATTTTCCAACCCTCAGTGAACTTTCTCCAGGAATCAGAGATGTGGTAATAAGAAGATATGGTTCTAAAAGTCACAGTGACTTTTCCAAGACTTGCGCAGTGGTAATTCCTTCAGAGGCAAAGGAGAAAATTCTAATGGAAGATGTCTCCACAGAGGCACAGGAGGCCCACAGAATCAGGGATTCCAGGATTCTTTTCAGGACAGACCCTTTCAGTGCTCCTAAAGTGCTTCTCAGCTCTCCAACTCTGGAGGCATTCTGGGGGTGATGTTCTTGCACCCATATGCTTGGGCAAATATAGCACAAGATTCATTGATTCTAAGAATAATATCCAGAAGTTATTACATACCATTTTTCCAACTTCATACCTTCCCAACATTCCACTAAGTCAGAGGAAAACAGCACCAAAAATCCAAAAGCTGCTTTGAAAAGGAGTCGCCCAAGAGATCCCACCAGACCAAATAGGATTCAGAAATTACTCTTCTTTTTAGTGCCCAGGAAAACAGGGGACCTCCGACCAGTTTTGGATCTAAGCATTTTGGATCAGTATGTGAAGAAGTCAAAGTTCCAAATGGTCACGGTACAGTCCATCCTAACTTTTCTTCACAAGGATGAAGTGATGTGCTTGATAGATCTTCAGGATGTGCACTAGCACATCAAGATCTTCAAGATGTGCACTAGCACATCAAGATCTTCAAGATGTGCACTAGCACATCAAGATCTTCAAGATGTGCACTAGCACATCAAAATTAGGCAGGTACTGCTGAAGACACTTACATTTTCAGCTGGGAGCCAGTCACTACCTGTTCAGAGCCCTGCCCTGCCCTTTGGCTTCACCACAGTTCCCAGGATGTTTACCAAATGTATGGCAGTGGTAGCTGCTCATCTGAGACTAAAATGATTGAGTCCAAATCCATATATGGATGGCTGGCTCCTCACTGCCCCTTCCAGACATCTGTTTGTGCGTCTGTTTTGTCCAGTCTGGTGTGTAGTTGGATGTGGCCATGGTGTCTGGGTAGGTCAGTTCGGATTGCTTTGCTTTGCTCTGCTTTTTGGATTGTTGGTTGGGTCGTGGTAGTTTTGGACCTTGGGAGGAGAGTTGCCGAGTGTCAAGTACAGATGGAGAGGATTGAAGCTCGGGTTGTTTTGCTTGCCTTGTTCAGGATCCTTGGCTTAGCTGTGGTAATTTGGGCCTCGGGACAAAAAGCCTGCAGTGTGTAGATGGCGAAGAACTAATTTTTGTCTGCTAATGAGAGATTGAGATCAGGATTTGAATTTTGTTGGGTTGGATGGACTGGTCTCTTTTGTTTGGGGCATTGCTGCATTCGATTTAAAACCAGTGGAGATGTTCTTCATGTTTCACTGTTGCAGTCATCACATTTCGGTTATCTGCCTGCAGGTAGCCCTCAGTCAGCCTGAATACCAGAGTCTTGGGATTTCTGCATCGGATACTGTCGCTTCTTCCATGACGTCAGGATGTCATGGGTATAAAACATGCAGCCAACGCCATTACATCAGTCTTTCTTGACATGCAGTGTCCAAAGCAGAAGCAGTTCAAAAGTGCTGGTCGGCCGCCTCCTGAAATTTTTGTTTTTCCGCGTTTCAGACCTGAAGTCTTCTAAAAGATAAGTACCCCGATGGGGATCCTTTTTCTTGCTCTAACATGTCGGAAAAAGTTAATTGTCTTTGGAAAGCAAATACCTCACAGAGATTTTCATTCTTATTGCATCATCTATTTAGGCCCAGACCACATTGTTCCTCACTGTCTGGTTTGTGCCTTGTTCAACGCCTGAACTTTTCGTTGTAGGGCTATTTTTGTCACTAAATTCTTTCGCTCTTGTTCTCCATATTCTGAAATGGCTTCGATAAGCCATCTGATTGCCGATCTTCTGATAAAACATAATGATAAAGACAGAGACTGACCGCATAGACTGGTACTCAGTGAGGCGCCTTCGCAGACCCTGATACCCACTTCTACAGATTCGCAGGCCTCTCCTGAGACCCTTTCAGAGTCCGGTATGCCGCTAGTTGCTTCTTCGACTATGGAACCTGCAGATATCTCTACTTTGGATGGGTCTGGAGCCGCTGTGCAGGTACCGGCTTCTGAGGGTGTATTCCAACCTTCTGATGTTCGTATTATTTTTTTACTAAAACTACCGATTTTCTCAAGCCCAGAAGTCGCACTTCGCCTAGAAAACCGATGACCAAAGTGCATTCTCAAGCTCCCATGCCACAGAAACAAACGCTCAAAATGGCTGAAGACCTTATAAATTTAATTAGTGGAAGCCAGCCTTCCCCCTCTTTAAGACAAAGGACTGATTTTCCTTCTGATTTCTACAGACCGTGAGCCTGATGACTCTGATCCCTCTGATTACCAGTACATTCCCTTATCTACCTATGAGGATTCAGATGCAGAAGATTCCATCCCCTCTGCCTCCCCTTCTGAGGACTTTTCTTTTTGTGAAACCTTGCATACCTTAACAGAGCATTTTCGCTGGGAATGCCAGGGCTACCCACAATCCAAAAAGAGGCTCAGAGACTTTTTAGACTTGCCTCAGCACAGGCCTTTAGCTTATACCCCCTGTTCTGGCGATTGTAGATGATGTCTTCTTGGAATCCAGCCTTACCCCTGATACTTTGCCTCCAGCGGCCAGGAAACCTGACCGGTACTACAGAGTACCTGACTCACACAAGGTTCTGTTTAAGAATCCTACTGTGGATCCAGAGACCATTTCCCAGGGACCTAAAGGCATTAAGGCTACAATAGCCAAAAGCCCTACCCCTTCGGACAGGGACTCTAGGGCTTTAGACAGATGGGGTAAGAAGATATACACTTCTGCTACTCTTGTCATCAGGGCTTTAAATTGCAAGTTTCATATGTTAAAGTATCCGCAACATGTTATGGAGCTAATTAAACAGAAAATTATGTTGATTCCTGATTGTGCAGAACATAAAGATTTACACATCTTTACTAATCTCACTGGATATTCACATCCCGACCCCACCCCCTGCCCAGAAAACCACAGTGAAAACCTTCTCTAAAGCAAATTTCACACTCCTCAAAACCGAGGTGGAATCCTTCAAAGCCCCCGGGCCTGTGGAAAATAAGGCCCAGACCGCAGAATCCTTTATAAATGCATTCTATGAACACCTTCAGGAATGCGTGGATCATGCAATCCCAAATAAAACCAAGACCCAATCTTCCAAAGGCAGACGTCCTGTCTGGTGGACCCCAGCCATAAACAAACTATACAATAGAAAGAGGAAGCTACTACATGATAGAGCAAAATCCCAAAAAGGGAAGGCATCTCTGATCAGTATTGGCAAAAAACTACGGGCACTCATAAAATCGTCTAAGGCCAGCTTCGAGAGAAAAATTGCACAGGACACTCAGGATAATCACAAGGCTTTCTATAGTTATGTTAGGAACTTGGGTGGGAATTCCCAGATATGCTCAGAATTAGTCCAAAATGACAAAAAATACACTGAACCCACAGACATTGCCAACATCCTAGCTGACAGGTTCAGCGCAAACTTCTCCCCCCCTCCCCACCAAAAGGGCAAATATCTATCCCAGCAGAGTGCTGCCCCCCTGACATCTCAGATGCTCAGGTAAGAGCCGCCCTCTCCAAAGCAAAAAACACAGCATCAATTGTCCCGGGCTGCGTCCTTCATGAACTCCAAGAAGAGTTAAACCCAAACATAAAGCTACTGTTCAATCTCAGCCTTACTACAGGATATGTACCCAAAGAGTGGCGTACAGCAACAGTGGTCCCTCTCCACAAAGGTGGTGCCTCAACGGATCCTGGAAACTATCGCCCCATAAGCCTGACTAGATTGGTCTGCAAAGCTATGGAAAGGATCATCATGGACCTCATAAGTAAAGATATTGGGGACCTACAGACACTGGATCCTACCCAGTTCGGCTTTAAGGGCAGATCCTGCCTCTCAAACTTGGTTGATTTCTTTGAAACAGTCACCAAGGCCATTGACGAGGGGAAGGTGGTCCACACAGCCTACCTGGACCTCGCAAAAGCCTTCGATACAATACCCCACTCAGGCATTATAGATAAGCTCACCAGCTTAAATATAAACCCCTATGTCACTAGATGGGTTGCAAACTGGCTCAAGGACAGAACCCACATGGTTAGAATTGCTGGAGCCTTGTTAGACTCCAAACCAGTTACAAGTGGCATCCCACAAGGCTCAGTCCTGGGACCTCTCTTGTTCGGTATATATTTCTCGGAGGTACAGGCCAACACGGAAGGACTGTGGCTGACCAAATTCGCAGATGACTGCAAACTGGGCGCCATAATTGACTCTCCAGCCAGCACAAGCATCCTCCAAAAGGGCCTCATAGAAACAGACAACTGGTGCCAGAGCCATGGTCTCAAGCTAAACGCCAAAAAGTGTATAGTCATCCCCTTTGGCAAAAACAAAGTGCCCACAAATTACCACATAGGTGGTAATCCATTAAGTACAGAAGAAGTAATTGGGGACCTGTGGACCCAAGTTGATAGCAATCTCTCATTTGACAACTACATGGCCAAAGTGGTTAGAAAAACATTTTATATAGCCCACCTAATCATGAAGGGATTCACATCTAGATCAGGGTAGGTCATCGTGCCTCTTTACTCATCCCTCATCAGGCCCATAATTGAGTACAATGCCCCTTTTGGGATGTACCTTACCAGACACCTGCAGCAACTGGAAAGACCCCAAAAGTACCTCACCAAGAGGATCAAAGGGCTCAAACAGATGCCATATGCTGCCCGGTTAAAGAAACTCCAGCTCTACTCAGTGGCATACCGCCTGCTCAGAGGCGATCTGTGCCTGACATATAAAGCCATGTCCAACCCGGAATTAATGGACATGCTGCACCTCAGAAAATCCAAATCCCATTGAGCTACGCTCGAGACTTGAACCTCAGCACTGAAATAAATAGGACATGCTGGAGGGACAGATTCATAACCCAGAGGCTCCCTTCACTCTGGAATAAAATCCCAGTCCAGGTTAGGCAGAGTCCCTCATTGACTCTCTTCAAGAGGAATCTTGATGAGTGGATGGGAGATCATAGGTTTACCCCGGGTATCACTTTTGTGTCACTGTTAGACAGAGGCACAGTATACTAACCTCGAAAAAGGGCATATCAAAATTAATTTAAAATGGGTGGTGAAAGCCAAACACACTCTGGCTAGGCTTATAAATGCCCTAGGGCAGATAGCCTAGTATGAACCTATGAACATATGAACATGTTAATGCATTCTGCTAACCAAGTTGGAAAACATAATTTGCAATGTGGTTTTGATGCCTTAGAAGCATCTTGCAGGGCTGCTGTCACTTGGTCTATTCTTAGAAGGCATGCTTGGCTTAAGGAGTATATCTTGCCAGACTACGTCAAAGCAAAATTGCTAAATGCACCACTAAATCAAGAACGCGTTTCTTTGGTGGGCAGAGGCCTGCTACCACAACCAAGGACTCCCTTTCACTCTACCCCCTGCCGCCCAAACCCTAACAACAGACACATCAGACTATGCATGGGGGGCTCACATGGCAGGACAAGGTATTCAAGGCAAATGGAGCCCAAAGCAAATGCACCTGCATATCAATCAAAAAGAAATGTTAGCTGTACAGAATGCTATGACAGCCTTCAAATGCCTTATTCTTCCAGGGCAACTATTGATAAAGACAGACAACACCACAGTACATAAACAAGCAGGAGGGAACCCATTCCTACCCACTCTGCAGGTTAGCCATGGCTCTGTGGGACACAGCCTTGGTTGCAACCAAGTGCACCTGCAAGCTCAATTCCTGCCAGGCAAACTAAATTCACTGGCAGACAACTTAAGCAGAAATCTAATGAGCCAGCACGAGTGGAAACTGGAACCCAAATCATTCATGCTGCTGATCCACAGGTGGGGAGGGGGCACCAGAGGTGCATCTCTTCGCTTCCCCCTCAGAACTTTCAATGGAGCAAATATTGCACCAGAACTCCCCACAGCAAGCATGGAAAGTGGATACTCTGTCCTTTACATGGAAAAACCTCTCAATCTATGCCTTTCCCCCTCTGCCCCTCCTCTCAAAGGTTCTACTAAAGATCAAACAGGACAAGTCAAGGACAATCCTGACTGCACCAGACTGGCCATGCCAGCACTGGTACCCACCTTTCACAGTCTTGATCACCTGCCTAAGACCCCCTCACTGCTGTCCCAGCAGGAGGGCCAGATTTTGCATCCTCAGTTACAAACCCTGAACCCTCAGTAAACAGATGCTGGATGTCATCCAGGAGGCAAAAAGGCCTACTACTGGAAAATCCTATTCAGAAAAGTGGAAAAGATACTGTTCTTGGAGCCAGTCTCAATGAATGGACACAAATGTGCCCACCTTACCTCATATACTAGATGACTTAACAGAAATGTTCCACAAAAGCCTATCCTTCTCTTCAATTAAGATTCATGCCTCTGCCATCTCAGCTCATTATAATACTGAGCCACCCCTCTTCTCGCATCCTCTGGTCCAACAGTTCTTGAGAGGAGCCAAAAATTTAAGACCCCCCCAGGAGAGCTCCTACTCTAGCCTGGTACCTTAATTTTGTATTGGAAAAACTCACGCTTCCACCATTTGAGCCTGCTACTTCAGCAGAGTTAAAATTCCTCTCCTGGAAAACAGCTTTACTTCTAGCCATCACTTCAGCAAGAAGAGTGTCTGAATTGCAGGCCCTTATGGCCGTGGAATCCTTCATTATCTTCCATGCAGACAGGGTTCCCTCAGGACTAACCCATCATTTATGCCAAAGGGGGTATCTAGTGTGGCTTTAAACCAATCCATTAATTTGCCAACCTTTTTCCCTAATCCTCAGAATACAGAGGAAAGGATCCTGCACTCTTTGTACATGCACAGGCAGCTTAGGTTCTATCTGGGCAGGAATAAACCTTTCTGGAAATCTGACCAGCTGCTTGTCAGTTCGGCTACAGGGGCAGAGGGCAAACCATTTCTACATGGATAGCACACTGCATCCATTTCTGCTGCAAACATCATGGGAATCCTGCCCCACATGGGATCAGAACACATTCTACTAGGACTACGTCAACCTCTACAGCATTTCTCAGGAAAGTCCCTGCCAGGGATATCCTGGAAGCTGCATCCTGGAGCTCGGTGCACACCTTCACCAAGCATTACCACTTACCTATCTTTTCTAAATCCAGAGCTGGATTTGCTACAGCAATCTTACAGGGCCTGCTTGCCAGCCCTAATGCTTCTAGACTGCCTCCACCCATCCTCAGCTTTGGGAATCAACCCAAATGTGATGACTGCAACAGTGAAACACAAAGAACATAGTACAGTTGTGTCCACTTATCATAAATGTAGATGTTCGAGTGTATTCACTGTTGCAGTCCTGTTTACCCTCCCTCCAGCCCCCTGACTTCTCTTTATGTCTACCGATCCTTTTTGTTTGGCATACCTTATATCATTGGTATTTGCTTTTTGCTGGGGGTGTTCCACACCATGTAATTGCTTCCTATTTAGGGGGCTCCTGACATCTGGGGCAAGAAAAACTGATGTAATGGCTTGGCTGCATGTTTTATACCCATGATGTCCTGACGTCATGGAAGAAGCAACAGCATCCGACGCAGAAATACAAAACTCTGGTATTCAGGCCGACTGAGGGCTACCTGCAGGCAGATGACCCAAATGTGATGACTGCAACAGTGAATACACTCGAACATCTACATTTATGGTAAGTGTACGCAACTGTATTGTGTGGATGGTGAAGATGAGCGGTGAACTGGACGGACTGGTCTATTGTTTGGGACATTGCCGCATTGGAGTTAAAGGAGATCTGCCCCCACATACTCAAAAACATGTTATTTCATCATGGTTTGGTGTTTCCTACGTTTTTAACACCACTCTGGGACTATGTACATGTTTTTAAATATTTTTATATATAATTTCTGCGTTTAACCACATGGGGTCTACCATCTTGAAGTGATCCTGATTGTGTTTAGTCTTCCTGTAGGTATCCCACAGTGCAGTGCTTGTCTGTAAGAAATTGCATCATGCAGGCCTCATTCTTCCGAAAGCTCCTGTCACTGCATTGATTTTACATGCATTCACTGGTGTCTTTCAGTCAGTTAGTTTCAAGTAACATTTCTTGCCATTCAATGACTGCTTAAAACACAAACAGTGAAAATGTCACAGAACAGACTTTCAGAGTGATTTTTACTACTGCTTTTATGTAGATTGGCTAAATTGCAGTCTTTTGTGAAGCCTGAATTGTACTACTTCGACTCATCTCCCATCCCCCTTCATACCTAACTTCCCTAGCTGTCAAAGTGCTAAGGGTAATATAAGCTGTTACCTGCTATGATTGACAGCAAACAGCAGGAGACTTGACTCATGTACTTTTTCCTTGTTCTAGCCTTTACTTTCTCTGTGGGTAGGTTAAGGACCAGGGAGCTGCAACATCACAGAATGGGTGTTTTTTTAGGACAATCGTAGTGATGTCAGTTTGGTGAGGGAATTGGCCAAAAAACAACCTGTATTCATTGGCCTTGATGACATCAATGAATTGGAGACTGCAGCAAGCTTTTCCAGGGTGGGATAAAAGTCTTTTGAAAGTGAAACTACCACAGTACAGTAAGGTACTATTCTGTTGGAGAGAAAGTCAATTTAAAATATTTTAAATGCTGTATTGATGTTTATTCATAGCAGGGACTGTAAATAGGGAGAAAAAGGACAGAGAAGATGAGCATTTAATAACAGAATCCCGTTGTTGTCCTTTAAAGCCAGTGGAGGTGTTGATGGTGAAGTTTAGAAGTGAATCATTGGTCTGATTATGGCGATTCAGGCCTTCATGTGGTGATAGTTATGAATGGCGGAGAGAACTGGACTGGGACTTGACTTTGTTGCTGGCATTGGTGATGGAATGGAGGAATTGAGGTTGGTGAGGATGGTTGTACTTAACTGTATTGCAATCGAGCATGGTTGAGGAAGCTTTTTGTGGCTTTGGATGTCTGGACTCTTGTAGTTGTTTATGTGCATTGTCTGTGTTCCTTTCTGTGTATATGCTTATTTATGTTGTACAAGAGCTAGGAGAATGTAATTTCATTCAGCTGTGCATGATTTTTTTTGATGTATGGTCTGAATGACAATAAAGTTTACTTACACATGTTAAATGTTTATGGCAGTGCCTGGGGCTTCCCCTCTTTTTATTGAGCTAATGAACAAAGGCGTCTTTCAGACCTAATGTCTCCGGTCCTATTCAGCACTGTGGGGTGTTGTTTTAATGGTTTAACAGCTCATTTACATTTCTTTTATTTTTCTTAAACTAATCCAGCTGGTTAACCCTTGCTGTCCCAGTATCCTCTATTAAAACATATACATTTAATTCGGTTAGAATAATACATGTACATTTCTTTTCATTCCAGCAGGGTGCACTGTTGATACATTTTAACACAAGCAAACCTCACAGATACATTTTCAGCACAAGCATCTGTACAAATCAGTTTGATATAGGAATTACCTATAATTATTTACAAAATTCCAGCTAGCTGTGCTGGCACAAGTCATTCATCTTCTGCCCTACTTCTCCTGGCATGGCTGGCAGTATCTCCTATTGTCATACCTCCCAATGTTTCTTTGCAAGTTCTTTATCCAGTCTCTCTTCCCAGTCCTTTCTAATCTCCTCTGATTGATTCCTGTAGTTATCATGCAATATTTTATATGCCCTACTAATTATCCCTTTTTTAACAGCAGCTTCTGTTCTTCTTTCTATTAAAAACTCTGCTAGTGCTGGTCTTTTACTTATGATCCTCCTATTTCTCTCTGTCTTTACCTATATTCTGATATCAGTTCTTGATAGGAAGGCAATATCTCGCCTGTAGTCCAAATTAATTATTTGTCTCTCTTCATTGTAGTACCTTACAATCTCTATTTACCCCCAGTAGCTTGGTTCCTTTGCCAGTTTTCTCTTCTTGCCTGTTCTCTCTACCCCTAATTGCAGTTATCCCTATCAGTATAATCTCTTTTCTCCAGCCCTGTGTTGGCTTAGTTCTTTGAATACTTTCTGCTACTTTATGAATAATACTATTCTGTATGTTTTTTGTTATTCTCCTTAAGGATCTTTATCCAAAATCCCAGTTTGTCCTTGTTTCTTGAGCCCCCCCCCCCCCATTTCACATCATCCTCCCTTTCCACTTTGAATTATAGCTTTCTACTTGTGCTAGGGACCTTAACTGTGTAGCTTTGAAATACTCCTTCATATCAGGTAATCCCAAATCACTTTGTTTTATTGGAATGATCAGCTTATCCCACTTGACTCTTGCCTTCCTCCTCTCACAGATAAAATCTTTCAACTCTTTGTTGATTGCACAATGTCTCCTCTGGTTGACACAAATATGCCTGAGTTGTGTATAAAACTAAAGGAGTAAAGACATTTCACTGCTTCTATCTTGTTGTCCGTATCCATAAAACAGAGCTTCCAATTTCTCCGTTTTTGTATTATCTTTTGTTTAGTCTCTTCCCACATATCCACAGCTGCCATAACAAAATCCTTTTTAATCCATACTCCTGTATACTTCATTTTATCATGTTTCCATAAATGTGGTTATTGCTGAACAAATTTGTATGTGGCTACATAGTTTATAGCTTATTGCCTTTGTGTTATCTTCAATCATTTTGTATCCTGAGGAGACTTGAAAATGACTCTGAAGATTTGTCGACACTGAAATATTCATTTCTGGTTTTATCAGGTATGCAAAATCATCTACAAGTAAATTCGACCTTTCTTGACTACCATACCAATTATATCGTTGACTTTGAGTCCCTTATTTTCTTTGCTAATGGTTCTAAATATAATGCAAATAAACAGGAAAGGCTGCCAACGATACATGAACCTTATTAATCCTTGGAAACTATATATTTGTGTGTTGAGTTTTCTATAAAAATATTAGCTCAGTGTGCATTTAAAATAGCTAGGGGGATAATGGACAACTGCCACAGTTAATATGAAGTATATTTTGAACTGGGTGCATTATTAAACAGAATTGTTGGTAGACCTAAATGTAGTCTTTTTATACTGATTGATTAATGATTTAGGAAGCATTAACTATTAACTTTTTTTCTTATTCTTTTTTTGGAAGCTTGAATTTTTTGATCATTTTAAATGCAAAAGGGTAGTCTACCCTTTTGAAAATATTTGTGACATTTACTAAAACTGAAAAAAGAGGGTTTTTCTTAGTTTTCTATTTGGCTAACAACATAACATTTTAAATCTAGATTGAAGTTTGTGGCCTTTAATTTGTTCAGCAACAATGCTCAGTTTATACAGCAAGATGTTTTTTGGTTGGCTAAGATATTTTCTCATAAAACATTGGAATGTGTGTGGCTGTATTGTTTATGCAAAATGAAAACTTTTTTAATTAAATTGTTATAAAATTTTAGGAAATCCATCTGATCTAGGGGCCATGTTAATTTGGATACTTGTAATTTCTTCACAAATCTCCTGTTGCTTAGCTCCATGATGCAAGTGGATTTGACCCTGACTGAAACACAGGTGACTGAATTTTGTTTAGTAGCCCCATCACTGGCAGGGTAGGGTGGGGTGACTTCTGCTGGCAGCACACCTTGAGAAACTGAGTGACAGCCAGTGTTGGCATCCCATGGCATTCCCCCTTCATTCACTTAAACCAGACTACTCTGATGGCTGTCTAAATTATGGCCTTGCACATTCAAAAAAAAATCTTTTTACTCTGTAAATGGATTATTTAGTGTAACCCTTATTTGCCCAGATATTTTAAGGAATTTTCTCTGTAACCAGTTGATTATATAAAGCATAACATCTAAGAATGAACCTCATAATAAACCAACAACAATGTATTCATAAATAATGTACAATTCCTGCAAAACATCAAGGCCCTTAATGACCAGATTGTGTGACAGACTGCTCACCCCATTGAGTCTGGTACCTTCCAGCGTAGTGTCTTTCTACCTGTGACCCTCTGCACACTTGTCATTGTCAACTTGCAGCGTGGTAAGCATCTCACAATTCCTTGTTCTGAATTTGGGGAAATCTAGGAAAGGATTGGGGTGAATGGAAAGGGGAAAGGCCGAATGGTAGCCACTCACACGAATGCACCCATTACCCCCCCCCCTTTTTTTCCTGGTCATAACAAACGATCCTTTTAAAGAAATCATAAGCATGTTAGAAACTACAGACATACAAAATTAACTAAAATCCTTTTAAAACAAATTTACTTTCTTTTTCTTTTCCCTATTACAGTAGTTTTTTAAGATAAACAAATTGAAATTAAGTCCAAGTATATATCTGACAAGTAAACCCATCAAATAAAAAAAAAAAAAAAAAAAAAACAAATTGGATCCAAGTAATAGAATTCACAATGCTTAGTCACACTAAGCCTCAGCTCGGAAGCAGCATGAGCCACACATGTTTTAAAAACTTTCTGACCTTATTCTTTGATGAAAGATTGACATTCCTTGGCCAGGATAACCTCAGAATAATCACAGACCATGTACCTGTAAACTTGGGGGTGTCTGCTTAATGCTGACAATGTCCGTCAGAATGACAGACAGCCGTCTACACTTTCGAATCGTCCCAATGTTATTGCCTCCTGAATTGGCTTTACTAGAAAAGCTCACCCAGACTCTGCCACAGCTTGCTGTGAGGGAAAGGTTAGTTTTTTTTTTTTTTTTGTATTTTGTATTACTTTACTGACTTTTTCTACTTTGTATACTGTGATTTGTTTTCTTTACATTGTGTTTTACTTGTATTCTGCTTTTAATTGCATTTTACACCTTGAAAAGAGACCACAGCTCTGTCTCTTGTGAGTCAGACAGAATATTTTCCCACCCTCTGACCCTTTTACTTTTGTGTTCTTAAACACCACTGTCTTTCTACTTGTCTGCCTGCCCCTTATGTTAATTTCACCATATTTCTCCTTCCCTCTCTCCTTTCACTGGCTAGTCTGAGCAAGCACAAAATTATCATTTTGTGAAATCACTTCCTTTCAACTATTTAAAGGTATTGGCCATCCCACTGTATTCCATACTAACAGAATACAAAAGTGCCCACCCCCCTTTCAACCTATCTTGTTCTTTTAAAAATAGTTGCTCTCCACTTAGCTAAAACTTAAGTTACCCACTTTCATATCTAACTGCTTACTGCACACTGAGATCTTAGAAACCAATAGTTCTTAATAGATTTTTTAGACATAAAAATAATTTTTTAAGACTGTTTTTACGTTTTTTAAGCTTGTTTGTAGCTTTATAAAACAGTCATACATGCTTTATTACGAGTTGTAATTTAAACGCATGTTTTTACTTATTTAGTACAATTTTGTGGGTTATTAGACATTGTATAATTTCATTGAATGAATGAATTGCTGTTGGCACTTTAACATCCGATTTGCATATTTTATTAGTTGCTATTCTAGTCACATGATTTGGGCTAGAAAGTACTTAAGCCTTGAATTTTTAATCATGGTTCATCTTGAAAAAGCCTGGTATGCCTCCAGGCGAAAGCGCTTGATGTGGAATTTTTTATCATTTCATTAAAACAGAGTTTTATTTAAGTCATTTTTAATTTTTTGTTCCTGTTGAGCCTTTGGATACATCATTTATAAGCCTAGCCAGAGTGTGTGTGGTTTTCGCCACCCCTTGGAATGAGAATACTATGCCCATTTAGTGTTAGAAACCAATAGTTCTTAATAGATTTTTTAGACATAAAAATAATTTTTTAAGACTGTTTTTACGTTTTTTAAGCTTGTTTGTAGCTTTATAAAACAGTCATACATGCTTTATTACGAGTTGTAATTTAAACGCATGTTTTTACTTATTTAGTACAATTTTGTGGGTTATTAGACATTGTATAATTTCATTGAATGAATGAATTGCTGTTGGCACTTTAACATCCGATTTGCATATTTTATTAGTTGCTATTCTAGTCACATGATTTGGGCTAGAAAGTACTTAAGCCTTGAATTTTTAATCATGGTTCATCTTGAAAAAGCCTGGTATGCCTCCAGGCAAGCTTGATGTGGAATTTTTTATCATTTCATTAAAACAGAGTTTTATTTAAGTCATTTTGAATTTTTTGTTCCTGTTGAGCCTTTGGATACATCATTTATAAGCCTAGCCAGAGTTGCTTTCGCCACCCCTTGGAATGAGAATACTATGCCCATTTAGTGTTTAGTTTACTGTGCCTCTGTCTAGTAGTGACACAGAGATGACCCCCAGGGTAAACCTACGATCTCCCATCCACTCTTCAAGATTTCTCTTGAAGAGAGTCAGTGAGGGGCTCTGCCTAACATGGACTGGGATTCTGCTCCAGAGTGTAGGGAGCCTCTGGGTTATGAATCTGTCCCTCCAGCATGTCCTATTTATTTCAGTGCTGAGGTTCAAATCTCTCACTCTCGTGGCTCTGGTAGATTTGGATTTTCTGAGGTGGGGCATGGCCATTAATTCCGGATTGGACATGGCTTTGTACATCAAGCACAGATCGCCTCTGAGTAGGCGGTATGCGACTGAATAGAGCTGGAGTTTCTTCAGCCGGGCAGCATATGACATATGTTTGAGACCCTTGATCCTATTGGTGAGGTACTTTTGGGGTCTTTCTAATTGCTGCAGGTGTCGAGTAAGGTACATTCCAAATGGGGCATTGTATTCAATTATGAGCCTGATAAGGGAAGAGTATAGGGGCACAATGACCTCTATTGACCTAGATGTGAATCCTTTCATGATAAGGTGGGTAATATAGAAGGTCTTCCTAACCACCTTGGCAATATGGGTGTCAAATGAGAGGTTACTGTCAACTTGGGTCCCTAGGTCCCTGATTACTTCTTCCGTACTTAATGGATTACCACCTATGTGGTATTTTGTGGGTACTTTGTTTTTCCCAAAGGGTATGACTATACATTTCTTGACATTCAGTTTGAGGCCATGGCTCTGGTACCAGTTATCTGTTTCTATGAGGCCTTTCTGAAGGATGCTTGTGTCCGCTGGAGTATCAATTATGGCACCCAATTTGCAGTCATCTGCAAACTTTGTCAGCCACAATCCTCGTATGTTTGCTTGCACCTTGGAAAAATAGATGCCGAACAAGAGGGGTCCCAGGACTGAGCCCTGTGGGACACCGCTTGTGACCGGCTTAGAGTCTTACATGGCTCCAGCAATTCTGACCTTGTGGGTTCTATCCTTGAGCCAGTTTGCAACCCTTCTTATGACATATGGGTTTACATTTAAGCTGGTGAGCTTGTCTATGATGCCTGAGTGGGGAATTGTGTCAAAGGCTTTTGCAAGATCAAGGTAGGCTGTGTGAACTGCCTTACCCTCATCAATGGCCCTAGTGACTGTTTCAAAAAAGTCGACCAGGTTCAATAGGCATCATCTGCCTTTGACAAAGCTGAATTGGGTAGGATCCAGTGTCTGTAGGTCCCCGATGTCTTTATTTATGAGTTCCATGGTTATCCTCTCCATAGCTTTGCAGACCAGGCTCGTCAAGCTTATGGGGCGGTAATTTCTAGGGTCCGTAGAAGCACCTCCTTTGTGGAGTGGGACCACTGTTGCTGTACGCCATTCTTTGGGTACGTATCCTTTAGTAAGGCTAAGATTAAATAGCAGCCTTATGTGCGGGTTTAGTTCTTCCTGGAGTTCATTTAGCACGCAACCAGAGACACCGTCTGGTCAAATTGATGCTGTGTTTTTTTGCTTTGGATAGGGCGGCTCTCACCTGGGCATCTGAGATGTCCGGGAGGCAACACTCTGCTGGGATAGATATTTCTCCATTGGGGGGGGGGGGGGGTTTGCACTGAACCTGTCAGCCAGTATGTTGGCAATGTCTGTGGGTTCAGTGTATTTTTTGTCATTTTGGACTAATTCTGAGCATATCTGGGAGTTTCCACCCAGGTTTCTAACATAACTAAAGAAGGCCTTGTGGTTGTCTTTAGTGTCTTTTGCGATTTTTCTCTCAAAGTTTGCCTTGGATGATTTGATGAGTGATCATAGTTTTTTTGCTAGTACTGATCAGAGATGCCTTCCCTTTTAGGGATTTTGCTCTGTCATGTAGTAGCTTCCTCCTCCTGTTGTAAAGCTTGTTAATGGCTGGGGTCTACCAGACGGGACACCTGCCCTTGGGGTTATGGGTCTTGGTTTTATTTGGGATTGCATGATCCATGCATTCTTGAAGGTGTCCATAGAAGGCGTTTATAAAGGATTCAGAGGTATGGTCTGTGGTTTCCACTGGCCCAGGGGCCTTGAAGGATACCACTTCAGTCTTAAGAAGTGTGAAGTCAGCTTTTGAGAAGTTCTTCACTGTGGCCTTTTGTGCTGGGGGTGGGGGCGGGATGTGGATTTCCAGTGAGATTAATTAATGGTCTGATCTCACCAGTGAGGGGTGTACTTCCGGTGTGGAGCATTATGTCCCCATGTTTGTGATGATCAGGTCTAGTATATTATTTCCTCTTGTGGGAGTGGTGACTAGTTGTTCCATCGCATTTGAGTTTATGAATTCTAGGAACCTTTGGGCTAGGGTGTTGGGGCTTGAGTAATGCTCCCAATCTATGTTTGGGTAGTTGAAGTCTCCCAATACGATGGCATTTGGTGTGAGATTCATACTCTCTAGTGTCTTCAGGAAGGCTGAGTGGGGTTCCTGAGTTTGAGCGGGTGGTCTGTAGCATGCTACAAACTGTAGGGCAGTTTTGCCTACGGTTAGTTGCACATGGATGGTCTCCGATGCTTCGTGCGTTGCCACTAACCTGGAGGTGTGGGTATCTTTGATGAATATGGATACTCCCCCTTTTTTTGTGGTTCGGTCCAAGTTTTGGGGCCGAAAAGCATGATATGAGGTATAACCTGGTAGTGCTGGGGTGCTCTCAGGAGCCTTGAACCAGGTTTCAGTCGCTGCACAAACATCGATGTTCTCCATACTGAGGAGGGCTTCGAACGCGTGCATCTTGAGGTTTAGACTTCTGGCGTTGAGCAGCATTACCTTTAGTTTTTTCCACTTGTGTATTCTATGTTGGTGGGTTTGTCTTTTGAGCCTTGCCTAAAAAAGGCACTATGGGTGTGGCAAGAGCCTTGGCCAATGTCCGGAAGCCCAGGGGTGACAGGTGCAAGCCGTCCCTTGCGAAGCAGCGTGGCTTGTCAAGCATGTCATCCCAAGCAGACAGACATTGGATCCCCTTAGAATGACACCAGTAATTGAGCCAATTGTTAAAGCTGATCATTTTGTCTTTGTACTGTGGCATCATTCTTGGTGAGGGTAAGATGCTGCTCAGGGTCAGGGTCATACCGGCCTGGGCTATATAATCAGAGAGCTCCTCAATGTCTCTTTTCATATAGTCCAGGGAGGTACGTCTCAGGTCATTCACACCGGCATGGACAATGACCGAGTCATATTTGTACTTGCTTTGGAGTGACCTGAGTGCTTGTGTTATGTGGCGGATTCTAGCGCCCGACAGGCAGGTTACTGTAACCCTCTCTTTGTTCAGTCTGGTGAGTGGGACGTCAGTGTGTCTGACTATGGAGTCACCTATTACAAGTGTATCTGGCATGTTCTTTGGCCTTAAGGGCTGTGACTGTTTGGCACACTGACCTTGTGAAATATGTGTTGCATGTGTTATGTTTTGAGGTAGTGGTTGCTTGGATGTCTGCTTTGGAAGCCTCTGTTGTTTTGGTAGATTTTTAATTAGAGCCTCCGAGTATGTTTTTGTGTGTCTATGTGTCTGGTTTGCAGTTGTGATAGGTCTATGTGAGACTGGGTTTGTGGTGTGTGTGGTTACCTTCCCCTCCTGACTGGTTTTGCCAGTACTGAGTCGAGAGAGCTCAGCCTCCAGTTTGGCTGTGTAGTTGCATCTCTCACATATATTTGTATTTGATGGGAGGAGAAGAGGGTTGTCTGTGTACATGAGGCAGTTGTAACATTGCCTCAAGATTCCCAGATTCACCAGCTGAACTGGAGAGGACGCCAGCAGTTGACCCTTCATCATGCTAGAATAGTGTAAGGGATTGCTGTGTAACTGATTCAGAAAGGACTTATAGGGAAATGGGTACTTGATGGGATTGCAGGTGGATGTAGTGCTTTCTTTTAGTTTGAGTGCTTTACCTGTGAAAAAAAATGCTTTTGGAATGCTTTACCTGAGAAGAAATGCTTTTGGTTTATATTGAAGGTAGAGCGGTTCTAAGGGAAAAACTGAAGAGCAGACTTGGAGCCAGAAATAGTTTAAACTTGATTAACCGGCTATGTGCAAAGCCGCGCAAAAGCAGATTTTTATACAGGGAACTTCAAAGCGCTAGAAATGGTCCAAAACGACCAATTACTACTAGATTCTTGTGCTGAGGTCACTCCTTCAGGGACAGATAGGCTGCTCAAGGCTCCCCACTCCCACTGGTGAGCAAAGAAACTTCCTTCTATCCAAGTAAGGCAATGGGCAACACAGGAACTATCCCAAAGTCCAGAATGCAGCAAAGCCTGTATAGGGGACTATTCTAGTCAAGGAAAGGCGGGGAAAAACAAGGATTTTTTTTGGGGTTTTTTTTGTTTTTTCAAGAAAACTACAGGAAAATGCAGGAAAACAGCAGTATATTATATGCACAGGCTAGCGCACTTGAGTGGGCAGCCTCAACAGTTAATTTAAACAAACAAACTGTAACTCAAGTGCAGGTAATAAAAAAAATGCTAAATACAGTTAGATTAGCAGTTAAACTTCGTTTACAGCAAGAAAGGAAGGTCGCACAGGTAGAAACAGCAAAAATATACTTATATCTGGAAACTAGTCACTTTTTTCAGTTCTCTGCTGCTAGCACCACTCTGCAGGAACACGAGGAGCTGTTGCTGAGTAATATAGGCGAAAAAAACATGCTCACAGGTGGATTTTTATACAGGGAACTTCAAAGAGCTAGAAATGGTCCAAAACGACCAATTTACTACTAGATTCTTGTGCTGAGGTCACTCCTTCAGGGACAAATAGGCTGCTCTACAAAGAGGCCATTCAGAAGTGGAGTTTCTCAGGGATCAGTCCTTGGACCTCTCCTTTTTGTCATTTACTTCTCAGAAGTCAAAATGAATGTCAGTGGTCTCTGGCTGACTAAATTTGCACTCGCTCTATTAGAACTAGGAGTAAAACTACTCCATGGCTCACTAAAGAGACTAGGCATAAGATCCTATTGAGAAATAAAATCTGGTCTAAATGGAGAACTACTAAAAACCCAACAGATCATCAAAACTTTAAACAGCTGAGAAATACCATTAAAAAACAATACTTCTTGACAATAAAAACTTTTACTTTAAACTCCAGCAAAATCATCAACAAAAACCACAAAGTTTCTGGTCAGGTATTAATAGACATCTACACCCAGGCCACTCCAAGACACCAACCCCATCAGGCTTCTTCCTTAACACTCCCAACCAGATTGCTGATGCTTTCAATACCTTTTTTAACTGAAACCGTCCAATCTCTAGCAAATTCCTTGCCACCTGTTAGCTCAAGTCTGCCTTCCTCCTTAACTAGCTTACCTCCTACCTTTCACTTACAACCAGTTCCAACATCCCTCATCTACACCCTACTTCACAAACTTAAACCATGCACACCCTCAGCTGATCTGCTACCAGCTGAATACCTGCAAATTGCTGCAAAAGTACTTGCCTATCCCATTTCCATCCTAATTAATAGAACCATTATTGAAGGCTCCATCTCATCTCTTTGGAAAATATTCCACTTTATCTCACTACACAAGAGTGGTAACTCAACCGAAATCTCAAACTTTCGCCACATAGCTTTACTTTCTCCTTTAGCCTGAATCATGGAAAAATGCATCCACCAGCAACTACTTGATCACCTTCTCCAAAATAACCTACTAGCTGTCTGTCAGCATGGCTTTAGGCCTTTCCATAATACTACCACTGCTCTCTTATCCTTTTCTGACTGCATTAACAAAAATCGTAATAACATGCTTTCCTTAGCACTCTTCATTGACCTCTCTAAAGCCTTCGATATGGTTAACCATCAGTTACTTATAAACATACTTAAATTGCTCTCACTAGACACACAGGCATTACAGTGATTCAAGTCCAACTTAGAAAACCGACAACAAGCTGTCCTTTGGGACAATTACCTCTCCACACATCCCCCTATTATCCTTGGTGTCCCTCAAGGCTCTATCCTGGGACCTCTCCTTTTCTCTATCTTCATTAATGATCTAAATGTAAATCTTCCTCAAGCTACCTGCATACAATATGCAGACGACTCCACATTAATTTGTGCTGCTGCTTCTTCAGCTGAACTCCAATCCATCATCCAAAAAGTATTTAACTTAGTAGTAAACTGTTTCCTTCACCGCTGCCGCCTCCTAAACCCCCAAAAAACTAAACTATTGCTGTTCACTCCGACACTTAAGTCCTCCCCAATAGATCTCACGGTTGTATCCAATAATGGCACTATCATATGACCTGACCCAACCACCAAACTCTTAGGTGTAATAATTGACCACAAACTTAACTTTGACTCACACATTAACTCAACTATTAAATCAGTAAACAGAAAACTAGGTTCCCTTTATAGGATAAAAGCTTTCCTTACCCCTGTAGCCAGAACTACCATTGCCCACACCCATCTGATTTCCACCCTCCTCTATGCCTCCCCCATTTAAACTAATCTATCCAAAAGCAACCTTAACAAACTGGTAACCTCCTATAACAACATTGCCAGATTTGCCACTGGCTCCCCATTTAGAACCAGTTGTCAAAATCTTAAACAGCTAGGATGGCTAGAACTGCAAAACCAGCTTCAATTTCAACAACTTACTATCACCCATAAGATTTTGTATCATCCCAGTAAGACTCCAATACTCTGTAGACTTATCACCCCCTACAAAAATCTTACAACCCGTCACTCAGCAGATAAATTACTAGTTACCATCCAGAAGCCCTACAATAAAGCAGGGGATTCTCTTTTCTCTAATACTGTTGGGAAAGCAACTAAAAACACTCCTTAAAACACAATGGCTATGCCCATGTACCAACCCAGACTAATACTCACCTCGCACTACTGCTGCTTCACTGTATACCTCCCTCCCAAAACTCTTAAAGTGGGATTAGTAAGCTTCCTTAGCTCTGATTCTAATCTAGTCTTTCTGGAAACTACCTCTGAGTATTTACTGTATAACAAGCATTCTACTGTGAGCACATGTTTCCACTACGTATATATTACCAACTTTTTGTCACTTTGAGTGTAATATTTTGAAACAACCTTAATTAGTTTGAACCTGATCTTTTTTCTTAGTCTTCAACGTGATGAATGTCAAACCCTCTACTATTTAAATATGTTTCTAGTACTAGTGTATTGTTTTCTAAACTTTGTAGTCAAGTTCTTGATGTTAATCTCTATCATCAATGTATTTTATTTTTATTAGCTTAATGGAGCTTATCTCCCCGGGCCTCTACTGAAAATGGACATGTATCCAGTTAGACTAGCCCGGTCAACAAATGTAAAATAAAATAAAAATAAAATAAAATGATTGCAAATTAGGAGCCATCATTGAATCTCACACTGATGCAGATTTTCTCCAGGAGGGGCTGACAGACAACTGGTCTCACAGCCATGGACTAAAATGTAATGCCAAGAAATGCATAATAGTATTATTTGGGAAGTCATCCATCACTGGTAACTATCATATTGACAACACACTCCTTAGAGTTAACCCACTAGTCAGGGACTTAGGGACTCTCACAGATAGTAATCTAGCCTATGACCATCACATGTCTGCAGTGGTGAGGAAATAATTCTATATTGCGCAACTTATAAACAAAGGTATGGCATCTAAGTCCAAGAAAGTCATTGTTCCACTGTATTAGGCATTCATCAGACCTATCATTGAGTACAGTGCCCCCTTTGATATGTACCTAACCAGGCATATCCAGCAATTGGAACATTCATAGAGATTCCTCACTAAAAGAATACAGGGTGTAAGTAAAATGTCCTATGCAGACTGCCTCAAGGCCCTATCCCTGTATTCTGTCTCCTACAGGCTTTTGAGGGGAGATCTATGCCTGGCATACAGGGTATTGTCAGACCCCACTCAGACTGCGCATCCACAAAACAAACAGCACCAGAATTACCTGTTCTAAAGACTTAAACCTTGAATGTGATATAAATAAGACCTGCTAGAGAGAGAGGTATGTATCCCAGAGACTGCCCCATCTATGGAACAGGCTCCCCATCCATGTGAAGCAGAGTTCCTCCCTAACCCAATTCAAGTACAGCTTGGCAATTTGATAGGAAAATTGCAAAAACAATGAAGTCCACAACCACAAAACACAGTGGAGTAAAACAAACAAGTTTACTGGTGCATCTGGTACCGCGGCTTATACCTTCAAAGGAATAGTTCCTTTGAAGGCATAAGCCGAGGTACAGGATGCAATTTGGTAGGAAACCAGAAATTCGTCCCTGGTTTGGGAGCTGTCTCTCTAATGGACACTGGTAACCTGTAAATGCTTTGTCTCCTAGGCCCATGCTTACACTTATCAAGGGTATCAGAACTTGTCAGAGATTTGGGGTGCATGGCTAGGCTTAAAAAGGCCTTTGTGGTCATTAGCCTACCTATGAACTTATAAATGGCATGTGTCAGCCCAGCTAAGTAAAAGACCCAGTGTAACACTGGTAATAAATCTTCCCAGCTGAAGCTAGCAAAACCTTTCCAGAATATATGTGAAATATGAGGGTAGAAACCCAACCTCAGTCTTCTGAGTTGGCCTCTGTTAGCTGTTTGTACAAATGAGTGTGTCACTCTAGACACTGACAAGACACCTGAAACAAGATAAATAAACATGGAAAAGAGAATGTCAAGTTTAAAGAGCTGTGTAATATAAGATAATTACACCCTAGCAGACCATCCACAGGCCCTCTTGACAGATTGATTCCAAAGATTTGCCTTCAGATGCCAAGTCTGAGGGATGCCTCATCCTGAATGAGTGAAGAGGGTTCATCCTCACAAGGTAAACCTTGGAAACCGAAGCTTTGTGTAAGCACATCTCTGGGTCTTTGGGTTGCACTCGAGCACTTCTTGAAGAATAAAAGAACAAAGCTATCTGGATTAGAAGGGGAAGAAACCTTCTGTAAGGTAATGAACCAATGAAGAGGACAAAGCAAAGCTATTGCATGTCTGTCTAAAATAACTTGCTGGCCCAACCTCATTTCATCTGTTTTGAAATGTACAATCCAAGGCAGTACTGCATCCTGCACCATTGACACATGGGATCATTTTAAATATCCCAGCAGCTCACTTTAATGAAATGCCTTGAAATAGAGCAAAGTAAACAGGGTAGCCCATAATACATGTGATAATCATCATCAGTGTTATATGTGAGAAATAATGTCACCCTTAGCAAAGATCAGCAAGTGGATCAATTAGAATTATAACAAAAACGAGAAATTGTCCCATCTTTTTAAAACTCTGACCAGTAATCAGTGTTTTGTGAAGTAGTGAATACCAGAAGCCCCAACAAACAGGCTCAGAGTGGTTAAGTATACTTGTAGAAGCTTTGCTACCCTTCTACAACAGAATGTAATGTAATGCATTAAAAAGTGAGCCGACCATGACTTCTTAACACTTAGAAGATTTACTCATAAAACAAATAAATGATCTAATATCTGCTAAAGAAGCCCTGATTGTGTTAGGAGGCATAACCTGTGTTAGTACGGATCATATTGAAATTGACTTGGATGATTTTCTCTTCAAAATTTGCACCAGAGCCATGTTAGCAGTCAGAAGTATCACATGTTTGCTTTGTAGTTCACATTGCAACACTGCTGTGTTGCTAGTCAAACACATGTCATCAGGGACATAATCAGGCCTTCATTCCTCTATACTAGGAGGTTGGGGCTATAAAGCAGATTTTGAAAGCAGTTAACCACATGGCCCACTTATAATTTAGTTACTTATAAGGTAATCTGCAAGATTAACTTGTCTAATGGCTTATTACTAGCTCCAAGTTTTATAAGGTTGGCCTTATACCTATCCCGTGCATTCTCTAATTCATTTATTCTTTTTCATACTACTATCTTTTTAAGAAAGCTCTTCTAACAATCTACCATCCTTTTAGTGAAATAACACGTATCTTTAATTTCCAAAGCTGCCCACCTTTTACACTCAAATGTTCCCATGTAACCCCTTTTTTAATATAAGATGCACTTGGATTCTGAGATGCCACCTGATGATTACATAATTATTGATTGTCACAATGAGACCGTCAAATAAATCAACCTGTAAACATTGAATAAGCAGTTAACTTGTGCTAAAACAGCAGCAAACACAATCAAAAATGCAGGCATAATAAATATCATTGCATTTGCTATCAACAAAAGAGCAATATAAAAAAATCTATATATATATTCCTGTAAATACCATTTCTCCAAGCAATGATAAAGAAACCTAAATTTATGTGCTGGCTGTTCCATGCATCCCATAACATGGAGGCATCACTCCAGACCCTTATTATATATACTGACTCCATCCACAGTTGCTCAAGTCCCATGAAAGAGAGCAGTCATCCATACAATACAAACAGTGTTCCAAGTGAGCCTACCATAATGAGAATCGAATTTCATTCATCCTGATATTTTTAGGTTAGGTAGTAAAGCATTCTGTAAGCCTCTCTCATTTCTGCTTAATCTAATCTTAACTGCCAAAACAGTTCCCCACAGCTCTAGATTTTCCCTGTACCTAAAGTCCCCAACTCTTCTTTGAGAACCGACTACTGACTCATCTCTAACCTTTGCCCTCTCACCATAATTCTAGAAAAGATCATTTATAACCGAATCTTTGAGTACATTGTAAAATGTGACTTTTGCAGCAATTGTGAACACAGGTTTTGACCTAGCTACAGTACTAACACAGTCATATATTTACTCACAGATCACATTTACACCAACAGTGAGCAAGGTAAAATAACTGGGCAATCTTCTTACACCTTAAACAGGCCTTCAGCTCTGTTGACCACTCCCTACTACTTGAAGAACTCATCAAATTAGGATTCTCCCCTGGTTTAAAAGTTATCTCCATAATCATAGTTTCACTCTCCAAGGACTCCACAAGACATAAGTATTAGTAACTACCAGCAAAGATGTTCCAGAAAGTTCTATGCATGCCCCTTTCCTTGTCTTTCTTTTCATTAATGATCTACCCCTGGGAACTGCTCCATACTAATGGTGTTATACATACAAATGACACTGTGTTCATAAATATAATAAATAACTTACCGCTCTCCAAAATTAAATTCAACATGATTTCACTGCTGTCTGAAATTGGCTTTATAACAATAAATTCACCATCAGCACACACAAAAAAATTCAGTAATGCTCTTAAGCACCCTTCCAAAATTTCGTTATGCACAAAACTTCCTAATTATGGATCCTTTACATAATCCACTTGTCAGGAAACAAAAGCATGTAGACCTCTTCTTTGACCAACGTCTCACCTTTCACAAATACCTAGGAACTCAAACAGAAAAATTCCTTGCCAGCACAGAATATTATACAAAATCTCTAACACATTAAATGCAGAAGCCATATGACACACAGCCCTAAATGTGCTTCTACCCAGATTAGAATACTGACTATTATTGCCCTCTGCTCTTCGCAGAGCTCTTATCACCTGCAGTCTGCAGAAAACACCAACTCTGTAGTAGTGTTAGATAAAGGCAGCAGGGCACAGATAGCTCTAATAATGTAGTTCACTCACATGAAAAGATGCTATACAGTGAGGTAACATATACATAGGTTTTGGGGCTCAGGGCGTAGCCAGGATTTTTGGGATTCTACACCAACTTCCAAAACACATCCACCATCCCTTGCAAGCTGCATACCATTCATGTTTCGAGTCAGCATACTTTTTCACTTTTTTACTGCTAAAAACAAAAAAACTCCTGAAATGACTAAATTAAAAAAAAAAAGGAAAAATGTATTTAGCTAACCAGGAATTTTGAAAAAAAATGTTATTTAATAAATTAAAACTCAGGGCTTTTAAATTGTCACATTTCTGTGTACACAATATACAGGATTATGATTGGATGTCCGATCATTAAGTGCTTGTCACATGTTTGAGAAAAGGATGTCAAGAAATGTGTGATTCTTGTCAACCGTTTTGAGAATAGATAGTGTGAGTTATGACTGGAGAAGCTTGATTGTAATTCTTCGTTGTATGTGGGATCATTAGCTGCAACTATTACAAGTTAGAGAAAAAGAATAGTGCAGTCGCATCATGAAATGTTTTTAAAGCTATAAGATTCTATGTCACACATGCAGCAGACAAAAATTAAGTGCATTTCTAATTAACTAACAGATTTAAGAGCTGTGCGACACTTTACACTGCCACACTTCCATTTATGTGTATGTGCATGTGTGTCTATACACATTGAGCCGAGTGGAGGAAAGGCATTGACTACAACTCTGATCTGAGATATATAACAATACGTATCCTGTTTTTTGCTTATTTTTACTGGTTATTGTTTCTAGCAATTTATATATAGCACTTTTTATTGCCTGCCTCATACCTTTTACTGTACTTTGTTGCTATTAACTAATCTGCATGGTTAAACTAAAATTGTCTGCTTTACAGGGCTTGATAAATAAGGTTTACTGTTTGTAAAGCTTTGTAGCTAGTTTCACTGTGTGAAAGCTATTTATGGAAATTTTCTCTACTTGTTAAGCACCTATTTGTTTGTTCTGATTTCCTGCCAAGGAGTGTATCATATAACTGATTTGTTTGCCATTAAAAGTATTCTGTAGGTCTCTTTGCTCCATTATCTGTTTAAAACTTTCATTTTGTGGCTCACTGCTGTTATTCTGCTGTGATTGACATTTCTGTAGTGTTTACTGTCTAAAAGAGTGTAGGCTAGTAGCTCTAGTATTGTTCCCCACCCTCCCTGTTGTTGTCTTGCTGTTATACTTGGTGGCTTTGCAGTTGCCCGCCCCTACTGTAAATTTGATCTGGGACACTCATCCCAGTCTAGTGTCATTAGCTCATTCTACCTATTACAGAGAGAAGATTTGAGAAGGCCAACCCACTTGGTTTCCTAACCTTGAATTATCTTCTGCTTCTCCTCCATCCCTTTCCTTTGCAAAAAAAAAAAAAAAAACTTTGCTAAAATCTCCCTGTGTTCTGCTTAACTGTAACAAAAATAATTACGCTTGTTTCCTGCCTTTCCTGTAACTAGTCTAGTCCAGATACAGATTTGCTATATCCACGACTGTTTGTAAGCTTCTGAGTCCCCCAAGCCTGTCTGTGTTGGAGGGAAGCATGCTAGCTTATTAGTGAGAGTGGTAAGCACTAGGTAACCTATCTACCCACATAAGGAGTGGTTTCTGGCCCAGAAATTGTAGTTATTGGCTGTTTGGGCAATTTTTCCATCTCGCTCAACCTTCTGATTTAAAAGCCCACATTTGTACTTGTTTCTTTCCTGTAACTAGTCTAGTTCAGATACACATTCTTAGTTTTAGCACTTGAATTTGCTTATTCGTGCTCAGCACTTGTTCAGAACTTGTTGTAAGCACTAAATAAGCTACAAATTACTATAGCACTCAACCTTCCTCATTACCTAGAGGAAAACAGTTTTTGTACTTACTTTCCTCACTTGCTTAGGGAAAAACAGCTCTTGTACTCACTTTCCTCACTCGTCTAGAGGAAAATAGTTTTTTATTTAGGCATGTCCAAGGATCAGCTCCCAGTGTTCTCTCCTGTCTATCTGATGAATCTGGGCATCTTGGGGCAATGTAGCAATTGCCTCAGGTACACAGACAACCCTCTCCTCCTACCACCAAACACTACAACCTGTGAGAGATGCACTTATCTAGCCAAACTGGAGGTAAAGCTCTCTCCAACCAAGTCTGAACCTGACAGTCAAGAGGAGAAGGTAAACACTTGCACCACACCACACTCATCACATAGTCCCAGTAAACCTACACCACCAAAATACACACATAGAAACACAAAAACATTTGTGGAGGCTCTCAATAATAATCTGCTTAAGCAACAGTGATCTCCAAAGCAGAAACGCAAGCAGCCCACACCCCCCCCAACACAACCCAAATGACACATAGCCGACAAACTCAGTGTGCCACTCAACCACAGCCCATAAGGTAAAACAACGTACCCAACAGTCATAGGTGATTCTCTAGTCAGGCACAATGATGTCCCACAAACCAGGCTAAACAAGGAGAAGGTTACTGTCAGCTGCCTGTCAGGTGCCAGGATCCGCCACATAACCCACGTACTCAGGTCACTCCACAACAAGTACAATTATGACTCTGTCATTGTCCATGTTGGGGTGAATGACCTGAGATGTACCTCCCTGGACTACATGAAAAGAGACATGGAAGAGCTCTCCAATCTTGTAGCCTAGGCAGGTATGACCCTAACCCTGAGTAGCATCCTGCCATCGCCCAGAATGATACTGCAGTACAAGGCCAAATTGATTGACTTCAACAATTGGCTAAGCTTCTGGTGTCATTCTAAGGGGATCCAGTATCTGTCTGCCTGGGACGACATGGTCGACAAACCATGATGCTTTGCCAGAGATGGCCTGCACCTGTCACCCCTGGGATTTTGGATAATGGCTAAGGCTCTTGCTGCACCTGTCACCCCTGGGATTTTGGATAATGGCTAAGGCTCTTGCTGCTCCTAAAGTGCCTTTTTTAGGCAAGGTTCAAATGACATATTCACCACCGTAACAGGAACAGGCAAACAAAAACCGAGGGTAATGCTACTCAGTGCTAGAAGTCTAAATCTCAGAATGCACTCCCTCAAGGCACTCATTAAAATGGAGAACATCGATATGTGTGCAGTGACTGAGACCTGGTTCAAGGCTCCAAAGAGCACCCCTGCATTACCAGGCTATAACTCATACCACACTTTTCGGCCATCTAACCTGGACCGGACCTCCAAAGGCAGAGGTGTGTCCATATTCATTAAGGGTATCCACACCTCCAGGCTAGTTGCTCAGCATAATGCATCCGAGGTTATCCAAGTGCAACTAACTCTGGGCAAAACTGCAATCCAAATTGTAACTTGCTACAGATTTCCCACCATGCCCCAGTATTCCCACTCTTCTTTTCTTGATATACTGGAAAATATTAGGGTTCAACCAAACACCCTAATAATGGGCAATTTCAACTACCTCACCATTAACTGGGAAAACTACTCATGTACCAACTCCTTCGCTCAACGCTTTCTGGAATTCATAAATTCCAATGTCCTGGATCAACTTATCCACACCCCCACCCGAGGCAGCAATATCCTAGACCTAGTCATTATCAACATGAGTGACTGGTGTTCCACACCTGAAGTCAACTCCTCCTTCAGATCCGACCATAAGCTAATCTCCCTAGATATCCACAACCCACCCCCATTAAGGAAACCATGGTAAAAAAATTTCTCTAAAGCCAGCTTCATGCTTCTTAAGACAGAAGTGACAAACTTCATGACACCTATGCAGATGGACAATACAGTTACAACTGCTGAATCCTACACAAATGCACTCTATAAGCACTTACACGAGTGCATGGATCTTGCCATCCCAACCAGAACCAAGAAGCTATCCTCCAAAAAAAGGAAGCCAACCTGGTGGTCCCCTGCCATAAACAAACTCTACAACAGAAGGACGAAACTGTTGCAAAAAAAAGAGTAAAATCCCATGAGTGGAGGAACTCCCTGGTCAGCTTCAGTAAGAAGCTGAGATCCCTTATAAGATCCTCCAAAGCTAGGTATGAAAACAAAATCTCCACTGATTCTAAGGACAACCACAAAGCATTCTATAGCTATGTCAAGAATCTCAGTGGCAACACCCAGATCTGCTGTGAGTTACAGCACAATGGCACGAAAAATACAGAACCAACTGATATTGCCAACATCCTGGCAGATAGGTTCACTGCTAACTTTACCCCCCCCTCTCATCCCCCTAAAGGCCCCATATCTATACAGGAAGAATGCAGAGTTCCTGTAATCACAACTATGCAGGTAAAAGCTGCACTCTCCAAAGCCAAAAACACAGCATCCATGGGACCGGACAACATCCCAGGCTGCATTTTACATGAACTTCAGAAAGAACTGGCTCCCCACCTAAGTACCATGTTCAATCATAGCCTCACATCAGGCTTTGTGCTCACTGAATGGCACACAGCAACAGTTATCCCACTCCACAAAGGTGGAGCTACCACTGATCTTGGGAACTATTGCCTATTAGCCTGATGAGCCTGGTCTGTAAGGCCATGGAACGTATCGTCATGGAACTCATAAACAAAGACATTGGTAACCTCCAAACTCTGGACCCCACCCAGTTCGGGTTTGTGAAAGGCAGATTTTGTGAAAGGCAGATTATGCCTCCTGAACCTAATCAACTTCTTTGAGGCAGTCACCAAAGCCGTAGATGAGGGTAAGGTGGTTCACACAGCCTATCTTTACCTCGCCAAGGCTTTCAACACCATACTCCATTCTGTAATTATAGCTAAACTCACTAAATTAGATATAAATCCCTATGTCACAAGATGGGTTGCCAACTGGTTCACTGATAAAACCCACACTGTAAAAGTAGCAGACATCAAATCTGACTTCAAACCAGTGACAAGTGGAGTACCACAGAGTTAAGTCCTGGGACCTCGCCTGTTTGGTATCTACTTCTCTGAAGTACAGGCTAACACAGAAGGCCTTTGGCTAATGAAGTTCACAGATGACTACAAACATAGCTTTGTACCTACCTATGAACAAAATGATTATGATCTCCAGGAAAGTGATGTCTTTCCTCCTTTCAGGGTTCCATGAGGAGAAAAAGGAGCTGAAAAACCACTGCCTGTAAAAATATGCACCCATACCATAACCCCCCCCCGAGACATCTGTGAACAATTGCAAAGCTAGTCTTCTTGCCAGAATATCCTGCTATTAAAATCTGTCAGAAATACTGACCATAGTAGGTGATTTGACTTTACTGCCTTGTTTACCATTACCCTATGATGTTTCTTAATCTGCATAGCAGCAAGTTCATCACGGATCTTGTAAAAGTTCTACATGGGGCTACAGTCCTGCACACACAGTTCAGAATCCCAACCAGTTTCATTGCCTGACTGACTTTAATTTTATTGTCCAATAGGAATTATTGAATATGACCTCCCAAAACCTTCACTGCATCATAGGACACTCTAAATGATGCTAAAGTGATGTTGCTCTAAATACCCAAAAATGTGATAGTCCAAGTGTCCTTTATTTTCTCCTGAGCTAAAGGCATCCCCACCTAATGAGAAACATTCTGAAATTAAGTGAAACCCATCAAAGTGCCTGTTCACTTTCTCCTGCAATCAAAAACGTCATCCAAATAGTGCACTCCATATTGTTCCAGGACCTCTGCTTCCAGTTTCCTTGAAGTGCTGTACTGAATTTCTCAACTATGGCACAAGCCACCACACGCCCCATTGGCATGTCCTTTTCAAAAAAGAAAACACCTTTATATATTGCATCCCTAAAAGGTGCCAATCCTCAGAGCAAACTAAAAGAAGCCTAAAATCTGATTCATCATTAACCTTATCTAGCCATGGGTACTTAACATTATGAATAGTACAATTGGCATCCACTAATGAGGAATATTGAACTCTGACATCCCTCTTGATGATTCAGATATTATATAAAGACCGTTTTGGATATGAAAGGTAATGGATTAAACACAACTTGCTCTCTTTCTTATAATTTTTTTTATTTAATGCCCTTTCAGTCTTGCCTACAATATAAGCTCCACAAGGCTCACAACAGGCGAGATTATCTCTTACCTTTCTATGCACAATTACAACCACCAGCTAATCTTACTTTCAAAAGAATTGGTCCCAAGAGTTCAACTGCTTCTAACAGAAATAGACATTGATTACAATGCCCACATTTCCTCATCCCTTTAATAGACCAGGAACAAGTAAAGTACTTTTTCCCATAAATATTTTTCAGATTCATACCTTTTTTTGTAAATTATTGTGGCTGTTCCCCCACAAGTGGCAATAAGGCCCTCTCTGACTTGAATACTTCCCAATATTTCAGTATAATTTTCCTGACCACAGTGCTCAAGGGGTGATAACAGACAATAAAACTTTTAGAAAAGTTAGAACTCTCAGGTAAATCATTAAAATGTCTGGTTGTCCTAAAATAGGACTAAATCTTGAGGCTCTCAAGGATAAAACTTCATTCTTTATTTTCCACAAAGCGCCATGGATATCCTTTCTCTATGAACATTGTAATTAATCACCTACATTCCATATTGAATGCCAGATTATCAGAAATTCTTCTTATAAATTTTCCTTTAACCAGGGACATTTTGAAACATCAGATGTGAACTGGAAAAATTGCAGATATGAATTTGAGAATGTGGGCTTCCTATAAATAGTAGATGTGCATTTGTCTTCATCTTTGTAAACAGTTGCATATAAATAGTTAGCAGAAGTTTCAGAAATAGTGTAAGTAAACCTTAAATAAGAGGTGGTAGAATTAATAAAAAATAAAATTTCACTTAATCTATTCTTGGTGTCTGTCGATATTAAAAAAATGTCATCCAAATATTGGATGTAAAGGGACCAACACTTAAATGACAGATTAGAGTATATTGTGCTCCCATGCCCACATAGCAGTGTTGGCATATGTGGGTGCACCAACAGTGCCCATTGCTACACCTTGAATCTACTTGTAGTAGTCACCTTCAAATTACAAAAAATTGTCTAATATTAATTCCATAAAACTCATCAAAATTCTATACTGTTCTACTGTTAGTCGGGCAGCATATCCGTGCTTCCTAGAAACTTTCCAGGTCACTTAATAACGGAACGCAGCCAAATAGATCAGCTACATCTGTGCGTGCTAGAAAAGTGTCATCAGGACCTATATCAGGAGTTAGCTGTCTTAAAGCTGTCATGAGTCCCTTAAAACATATTTAAAATCACTCATTAAAATCTTTAACATTTTGTCAATATAGAGAGCTAAAGGATTAAGTGTATCCTTGTGTACTTTGTAATTACAAAGATGGTTGGTATCGTAGTTTGGTCTGTATGTAAAAATTCATATGTAGAATGTGTAACGAGATAATTAAGCAATAATTCATCTAAATGTAGATCAATTTTACTGTATGCCAAATTAATTTAGTTCAAGGACACTGCAACATACATTCTTGCATCTAATAATAAGTTTAACATTTTGGTAGAATAATTGGTCAAGTTCATCAAAGCCAACCCCCCCCGGTCAGGTCTCAAAATCCTAATTTATCCATCTGAAGTTAAACATGGCAACATTTCTTTCTCATCACTACTTAGATTGTTGTTGTAAAGATGAAAAGCTCATCCTAAAGAATACATATTATGCTTACATAAATTCTCAAAGGCGTTGATCAGTATGATACATGGGTGCTTTTTTTTTTCTTAATGGCACTAGGACCTGACTCCTTGTTGCCATTAAAAAGACAGACAAATTCAGCTTTCTAACAAAAGGCTTTAACTACGATAAAGTATCTGTCACATTAATCCTGGATGTTGGCACAAAGGTGAAACCCATTTCGAAAAGATTAAAATGTGTGTCATTGACCTCAGCCTTGGAGTAGTTAAAAATTTTAAACCCATTTTTGAGGTCATAAACAAGTTATTGCCATTATTAAATGTTTCAGCTGTTGTCGCCTCCTGGCCTATCAGAAGCCTCCACATCTCGAAGCGTTGTAATCTTTTCCTTCTTTTCATAGACTGGAGTCTCGGGTTGATCAGTTACTGGTTCTTCCATATCAGTAATATTGTCCAGAAAATGAGCAGTTGAAAGGTCCAAATGCAGAGGATTATCAAAATAAATTTTCCTAATGTTAGATACTGGATTTAAACCACTGTTAACTTCTGAATCATTCCTCGTAATGAAATCAGGAGAATTATGCAGGGAGTCAGATATTTGCCTAGGTTTAGGTGCTGGAAAGGCTGCATGTGTCCTATTTGCATTAGCATCCTTCTCAAATTTTGTGCTCTTCCTAGCCTGTATACTGGCTACTTGGCAGTCAACATAACTAAATACCTCGTTGTCGGAATCTGCATATTGGTCAAATAGCAAGTCAAATTTTATACTGACATCCAGATTCTCTGTCTGATGTAAAAGTATATCCATCTTTTTGGAATTTTCCCTGATTATATTTTTTAAGAGATCAAGGTCTTGCTTATTAAACATTTCTATTAGTTCAAAATAAACCCTGGAATACTCCATTAGGGAACTTCCACAGCTCTAGGCCTTGCGGTATATATTCTTTGGAAAGACAATTCAAGATAAGAATTGTCCAACTGAAATTTTCAATAATCTAGTAATATTTTCTGAAAACTGTTTAATTTGTTGAGACAGTCACCCTTGTATGAATAAAATTATTACGAGAAGGGGCTAAAGTACAAGGAAGTGAGTGAACCAGTCATTTAAATTTAGATGCGGATTTGAGCTATAATTAGCCACATGAGTCAAGTCATTATTTCTAATATAAAAGTGGGTGTCACAGACTTGCTCATGATGAACATCAGGTGCACCACATCTCAAAACGGGTGTGCTTTATCCAACATTTAATCGCATTTGAATACTATTAGTGAATAAAAACGTATGCTCACCTGGCAAGACAGACCCACCATTCTCTTCTGGCAAAGCCAAACTCACACTAGCACTTTGAGAAGCTTCTGGAATATTGTTATGTTGCATATTAGAATCCAGTGGACAAAAGATATTCAATGAATGATCTCAACTGTGTACAGATGTTGAAATAAAAGGTAGCTATGGATAATCCAACTTTTGCGATAGTAACTGAACTAGAGCAGTGCGATTCCCAATGGACTGAGAGAGCCGCTCCAGTTTCCTGCTATTTGCAGCCATTAGGTTGCCTTGGAGCTGCCACGCAACTCCTGGGAATTGGAGAATGACATCACCTTCAGAACAAATTAATACAAAACCAAATTCAAAAGACGAAAGCAGCACAGAGGCACTAAACAAAACAAAAGGCTGCTCAAAGATGTCAAGGACCCCGATAAGCAGTACCAAACTTTTTATTGTAGCCACAGTCCAAAGTAAACCATGATTTGTTATCAAAAACAGTACACGAGGATAGGTTAAGTGCTTTCATGTAATTTATCATCCAACATAGACTTCATTAGAACCAGTAACAAACAAATCAATTAACTGCCCTTTATATGTTCCAATCTGGTTAATCAAATTAATCAGTCAATTAAATTAAGCAATTAATTACTATTTAAAAAAAGCACGCACACTAAAACTTAGTAGTTTCCTTAGTTCATGTATTAATCATTTTCTTGTTTATAAGCATTATATTAAATTAATAAAATTCATTTAAAAATAGTCAAAAAGGAATATATGCAACAGCCATTTAAATATACTTACAATTTGTTTACCCTTTGACTTCGCTTATAAATCTAAAGTTTTAAGTTTCAAAATTCTTGCTATTGAAATGTTCTCATTTAATCCTTGTGGTTTCTGTGAATTTAAATGAAATTGCCATCACAGTTGCTTAGATTCTAATGTAATTTCCCATGGACCTCCGCTAGGATTCTGTAGAGCTTTCTCTAAAATATGAAATCGAAGTATTTTATGACCCACACGATGCCTTGTATGTTTATATAAGGAGTTATTCAAATTAATTTTATGCATATCATAGACATGCACATAAATTCTTTTATTTAATGCCCTTTCAGTCTTGCCTACATAATAGGCTCCCCAGGGGTCACAACTGGCAATGTATGCTAGACCTTCCGATGCACAATTGCAACCACTAGCTAATCTTACTTTCAAATGAGTTGATCCCAAGAGGAGTTCAACTGCTTCTAACACAACTAGACATTGATTACTATGCCCACATTTCCTCATTCCTTTAATAGGCCAGAACAAGTAAAGTGCTATTTCTCAAATATTTTTCAGATTCATGCCTTTGTTATATTTTATTTTTGGTTCTTCCCCCACAAGTTGCAGACTTGAATACTGACCAATTTTCCTGACCTCAGTACTCAAGGGGGGATAATGGACAACAAAACATGAAAAGGTTCTGGTTATCCTAAAACAGGACCAAATCTTGAGACTCTCAAGGATAAAACTTTGTCCTTTGTGTTTTCCACAAAGCTCCTTGGATAGCCTCTTTCTGTGAACATGTTAATTAATTGTCCACCTTCCATACTGAATACCAAATCATCAGAAATCATTCTGCTTATTCTTAAAAATTGCCCGTTAACCAGGGACTTTTTTGAAATATCGGATGTAAACTGGAAAAATGCAAATATGAATTTGAGAATGAGGGCTTCCTATAAATAGTAGACTTGAATTTTTCTCCATCTTTGTAAACAGTTACATCTAATTAGTTAGCAGAAGTTCCAGAAATAGTTTAAGTAAACTTTAAGAGGTGATGGAATTAACAACAACAAAAAAAAAAATTTAATCTACTGTACTCCTAGTATCCATCCTTAATAAAAAAATGTCACCCAAACAGGTGCAAAGGGACCAACACTTCTTAAATGATAAGTTAGAGTATATTTTGCTCCCATGCCTACATAATGTTGGCATGTATGGGTGCACAAACAGCGCCTTTTGCTATACCCCTTTTAAGCAGTAGGGCTCCCTAATGATTCAAAAGTACTTATGTAGTGGCAAAGCCTGGTTGTCTCTCAGTAATAATGGCTTTAAAATGAATAAATTCCACTTCCCAGTAGTCCCACAATGTTACTTTCTAGTTTGAAGGCTGATGCTTACCCAAAGCTACCAACACAGCTAATTTATATGGACTTCCAAATGGGTCCACTCAATCAAAAGTGACCACATAATCTGTCTGTAACTCTCTTCTTTAGCAGAAAGAGGAACAAGTGGGGCAATAGATAAAAAATGTATGCACCAAGCCATCTGTCTCATTCTTGATAACACAAAAGTAGGTGGAACTGTATTTAGCTGTTTTCCTATTAAAGTTTGTTGAAGAAATAACATCCTAACCCTTTCTGACTTACCAGGATTAGCCTCACGTGACTCTTCCCCCTTTAACAGCTTATTGTGGACCCCCCCTTGCCCACCAGCAAATTAAACAGCTATAGATTTCCCTTGATTGTTAAGTACATTAATAAAACTAAGTACTCATTAGCTTGCAGAGTTTTCTCCACTCCTGTACCTAGATGATCTGATAGAGCCAAGTTACCTGTGGAGGCAAAACTGTGTATGCCTTAAACAAGTAGGGCTGATGTATCTTTTCTGTGCTTCCTTTTTATGTCACTTCACTGGAGAACATCCTACTTGCAGTGCTGTGTCTGTTGCATATTGAGTGGACCTTGTCTTGTTACAATGGGAAGGCTCAGTATGCTGCTTGCCATTGGCATCTCTGCAAAGAGGATTCTGACTTCCTCTGAGATCCTGCATCACCTTTCACAACTAGGTTTATAAAAGATGCTTCCCTAAATAAGAACAAAAATGAACACCATTAATCTAATGAGGAAGAGAAAATGGGGGGAGAAGGGGAAGATTAAATATTTGAGTAACCCTGCTCAGAAGAGCAAAAAAAGAAGGCCTGCTCTTGTCCCTGCAGTAGCCTGAGAAATTGTGTAGTTGTGCAGCACATATAGCATATAACCCCCCTGCTATATCCACCTGAAGGAGTGGATATCATGCCCTTCTCCCATGACTAGAGTACCCAGACTATTTGCCCCCAAACAAATGGGCATGATTTCCCAATTGTTGCAAAAACCTCTAGCACCTGTTGATTATTATTTTTTTTAGTTTTAACATATGCTGCCATGCAAACCACCCTAGACACAATCATGAAATAAGTATCAAGAGGCAATTAAAGTAAGCTGCTTAAAGCAAGCAGTTAAAAAAATAAAGAATTTTTCCTTTATATCAAACCCAGGACCACGTTCACCAAAGGTAACAGTTAAACCTCAAGGCCTCAAATACATATACAGGACTTGTACATAATATAATATTAACCATAACAACTGTGAACGACTGGTTTAAATAACTGTCTTCGGGCAAGAGATATTGGAGTATCCGCTGCAGAATTATCAGATACTTAAACAGCTTCTACCCAACAGTGTTGAGGCTTATAAACTCTAATACCAGCCAGCAGTTATTTAGTCAGTAATAATTCACAATATCTAGCTCTGCTGAAAAGTGTGTAATATCTTTTTTTTTATTCTTTGATGTAGCAATACATTTTCTTATTCATGTGCAATTGAATGCTCTTTGTCTGATGCAGATGAACAAAGGAGGATAATCTTAACATGTATAATCCTAGTCTGTCATGCTGCTACGACTGTCTGGGGGGGGGGGGGGCTTGTGTGTTTTTGCTGTTATTATTGGTTTATTTATCTTTCTATGGATCTTGTATTGAATCTTTTTTAATTGAAATGGTTATACTGTTGTTCTTGTTCTCCTTACTTCCTATGTACTCTGTGGTGATGAGTTGATACTCGGAATTTTGTTTAGGCTACATTTGTGTAGTCCTAAATGACAATAAAGTTTACTTTGCTTTGAACATTCAGTTAATGGGGAAGAAGCAAGTCCTTCCCATTATTTGAGTCCTCTGCTTTCCCTTTCTCCTTATCCACCCTCACCCCCACACGTATATTTTTTGAGTTTGTGATTCTCATTTTCTCTTTGGTATCTTGACACTTTGTTCTTTTTGCTTTAGTTTCTTGCTTATTACTTGTTTTGGAATTAAATCTTTAACTTTTACTAACTGCATATCCACTTCCTCCTGCATTTTTGTAGTTAGAAGTCTAATTCTGTTGGTAACAATTGGCATTTAATTTAAATAATTCCCTGACAAAATAAATCCAAGTAGTTTTCTAGGCAGAGACATGTTTGTAGTCAGTATTAACAAGTCATCTTAAGATACTGTGATTGAGACTTATTTTACCAACATTTATAAGCAGAAATAAAGCAAGAGTTGAAAAAGTAGCTCCTCACCTCATTGTGACTATCTTGAATGTTCTCACACACGGCAGAAAGTTAAATCAATTCCCTGTCCCACAGTACAGGATAGTCATTCTCAGCGGTTCTGTCCCTCCTCAGTTGTTTTCATGGGCATCCAGTAATCTAGTCTTACCTGGTCTAAGGTATAGGTAGCTCAGTGGAGTAGAAGGATAAAGACCTGAATGTGGCCCAGGAGACCTTTGTTTGATTAGATGCTGGGGACTTGATGTAGCTGGCAGAGATTTATTTGGAGTGTGTTGCAGGCTGTAGCAGTCATTTGGAGGAAGGAGGTGGGCAGAAGACCTGGGTGTGTGCATGTGGCACTCAAAGCTGAAGATGGCTTTCAGTGAGCAGGTATATGGGAATATGCATTTGGTTAAGGGAAAGTGTTGTGGCTCCAGTAGTGATGTGAGGTGAATGCCTGCCCACCTAATGGAGTGTTTAGAACATGTTGCATATATATTACAAATGTCTTTATTATCTGAGTACCAGTGAAAACACAAGTATCCCCTCATGGCTGCCTAAGTGATCCCCCAACCAGTTGGCTCTGGGAAATGAGCTTGTGCACGGTTAAGGGAGACTTGATGATCTGTAGGAAGACAGGGGCAAAAAGTATTAAAAAAAATACTCATGGGTGTAGTTAGGGATTTGTATGGTTACACATCATAAAGAACAGAAAATTGGAGGAAACTGATGCAAATATCAGCTATCAACTTTTTATTTTTTTCCAAATATCTTTTGTAACAAAACATAATTAACGTAATTGAGCATTCAGCATCAAAACGTAGTAACCAAACTTAAGGTCTTTACAATACATAAATGTACTTGACAAAAAATTAATCAAACTGTTGTCACAGTTAGGTCACAGGTGTTCTCCTGTTGTAGTCTAAGTTGACTATGCTAATCACAATTCATCCAGTCAGTCCTCATATTTCCATTTTTAACAGAAGCTGCTGCTTTTTAGTTATTTTGATTGGTTGTCATTAGAAACGGTCTTAAGCAGATTATCATTTTCCACAGCTGTAATTCAGTTATCCAAAAGGATAGGATAGAAATGTATGCTAATAAGACAACTGGTTTCCCTAATTTTGCTATCTGTCCACCACCATTTACCTTAGTTCTCCCACCAGGATACCCAATTTCCCCCTTAAGTAGTTTTATTCATATATCGCATGTAATGTTACCACTTATTAAAAATTGCTATCCTTGACAACAACCATACCTGCTTCCATTCTCCTATGTATTGTCTTTACTAAAAGCCTCTTCTGTATAATCTTTTTAAACGTCTTTACTAAATTAACAGTTAAGAATTAGGCACACGTTCATTCATAGAAAAGAAAATATTTATTGACATTCGATTACTGGGAAAGTCTGACTGGGTATGAACCCTTTTTCACCGGAGGCCTGGGAAGAAAAGTTCCCAAGTATTACAAAACATTTTGAGAACAATAATTTTGCAGTCTTTATAAATAATACAAAAACACACATTTTAAGTATACCAAATTAGAGATATGAAAACTTTGGTTATGAATAGATGCAAGTTATATGACGATGATTTAATATTTAGAGAAATTTTAGCCACTTTATAGGAAAATTAAAGGTAAGTTAGTATAATACAAACAGGAATTGCAATACAAAGTGAGAAAAAAAGCAGGTTTATGGTATATTTAGAGAGAAATCTGATAGAAGTGAGTAAGTGAAGAGCAAGGAGATGTAAGATATGAATAGGTATTTGTTCACATTTAGGGATGTTCATCGTGTTTCACTGTTGCAGTCATTACTCTTGGGTTATCCTGCTGGCAGGCTACCCGCAGTCGGCCAGAATTCCAAAGTCTAGGTCCGGCGTCGGCTGCTATCGCCTCTTCCCTGATGTCAGTGCACCAGGGGTATAAAAGATGCAGCCGACGCCATTTTCTTCAGTCTTTCTTGCCGTGCAGTGCCCGAAGCAAAAGCAGTTCGCAAGTGCCGGTCAGCCGACGCCTGAGATATTCAAATTCAAATTTCAGAACCAAAGTCTTCATTAAAGCTAAGTACCCCATTGGGGAAACTTTTTTTCTTGCTCCAGTCCGATGTCAGAAAAAGTTAACAATTGTATTTCTTGTGGGAAGCAAATACCTCATAAGGATTTTCACTCTTACTGTATTCCTTGCCTAGGCCCTGATCACAACATTGCTAGCTGTTGGTTTTGTGCTAGATTCAACCAACACACTATTAAACGTCGGTTCGATTTTGTATTTCATTACTTTGGCCGAAGATTTAATTATATAATGCCGTCGGACCAGCCGACTACCGGAGTTTATAAAAAATGCAAGGACAAGGAAAAGGATAGGCATCCGAGGTCCAAAACCGACGATGAGGCCTCTATTAGGCCAGTCTCCGGTTCGCCGGTTCTCAGTGAGGCGCTTTCGCAGCCCCTGGCGCCTGCTACCTCAGAGCCACAGGCCGCTTCCGACTCCCATGTGGAGCCGACTGGGCCTCTGGATACTCAAGGTATTGGACACTCGGAAATCATTCCCTCAGATGGGTCCGGAGCCGCTGAGCAGGCATCGGCTTCTGAGGGTGTCTTCAGACCTACACAACTATATATTAAGCCATCTTCAGCTTCAAAGACTAAAGCAGCTCTAAAGACAAAGAAACAAGTACAGCATTCTCCTGCTCAGATGTCCATGCCTAAAAAACAGATGCTCAAAATGGCCGAAGACCTAATTACTTTGATCAGGGGCTCCCATCCCCCTCCTGATAAGAGGCCTAGGCAAGAGACAGAGTATATTTCTTCTGATCAGGTTTCTATTTCCTCTGATTCCTCTTCTGAAATGAATTACTCCATGCTTCCCTATGAGGATTCTGATGCTGAAGAATCCATTCCTTCAGCCTCTCCTCCTGAGGATTATTCTTTTGGGGAAACCTTACATACCATGAGGGAACATTTCCACTGGGACAGCCAAGATTATTCTGAATCTAAGAAAAGGCTCAGGGACTTTCTGCTACTTCCTCTGCACAGACCCCTTGCTATTCCACCTGTACTAGACATTGTAGATATATTTTCAGAGTCCAGCTTGTCCCCTGACTCTTTACCCCCTGCACCTGCTAAGCCAGACAGATACTACAGGGTTCCGGATTCCCATAAATTTCTATATAAAAACCCCGCTGCTGACCCAGAAACTATATCTCAGGGTCCAAAAGGGGTCAAAGCTTCCACTGCAAAAAAACCCTTTCTCCTCTGATAGGGATTCTAGGGCTTTAGACAGATGAGGAAAAACATTTACACCTCTGCTACCCTGGCTTTAAATTGTCAGTTTCATATGCTTAAATATCAGCAATACTTAATGTCACTGCTCAAACAGAAATTGTTGACAAATACTGAAAGTACAGAAAACAAGGAATTGCTGGATTTATTGCATGCAGCTGAACAAGTGGGGAGGCATACATTGCAATGTGGTTATGATTCACTGGAGACCTCTTGCAGGGCCGCTGTTACAGGTACTGTTATTAGAAGGTATGCTTGGTTAAAGGAACAGAATCTGCCTGATCACGTTAAAGCAAAATTACTAGATGCACCTTTACAGCATGATACTTTGTTTGGCACTAAAGCAGAAGAGGTGTTGAAAAAAATGGAGGATAAAGCCAAATCCATGCAGACAGTCAAGGATTTCTTACAGGTACAGCCACCCAGGTTTAGCAGGAACTGGCCTTCTAAAAATTGGTCCTTTCCAGTGTCAGACAGGCTGCAAAGAGGCAGATACAGGCATCCCAGAGGCAGATCTCAGCCCCAAGGCACATACAGGCCTAAACAATGGGGTGCTCCTACCTCCAAAAGCAGAGAAGACAAATCACAACCTTACAGGAAACAGTCCCAATGACTTTCCTCTACCAGATCCAAGCACCTTTCTTTTGGCAGCCCCCTTAGGGGGAAAACTAGCACTTTTTTCATCAAATTGGCAAATGGTTACCCAAGACAAATGGGTCCTGAACATAGTGTCCCAAGGCTAGAGGTTCCACTTTCACACTCTACCAAGGTCAAAAGGTATGCCAAACCTGCCACACAATCAATGGGCAGAGGCACAAAAACAAATTACAGCCCTCATGGACATGAGGGCCATTCAGCAAGTACCACAACACGAGCAGGGACAAGGATTTTGCTCCAAACTAGTACCCAGAAAGGACAAAACCTGGAGACCAATACTGGACCTGTCTATACTAAATACTTTTCTAGAAGTTCCAAAATTCAAGATGTTGACTCTACAGCAGCTACTGCCCATGCTGGGCAAGAAGGCTTGGCTCATAACTTTGGACCTAAAGGAGGCATACCTGCATGTCCCAATCAGACAATCTTGCAGAAGATACCTCAGATTCATAGCTGGCTCAATGCATTACCAATTCTCTGCTCTGCCCTTTGGCTTATCTGCTGTGCCCAGGGTCTTCACAAAATGCCTGGCACCAGTAATTGCGTTTTGCAGACAAAAAGGAATTCAAATATATCCCTACTTGGACGACTGCCTAATTCAAGCAGAGAACAAAGATATTCTTCTACAGCATCTGGCGTTTGTAAAAAGATTACTAATTGGCCTAGGGTACACAGTAAACGAAAATAAATCAAAACTAGTGCCCTCTCAAGAGATAATATTCCTGGGTGCAAGCTTAAATACAAATGCCCAGATGGTTTATCTCACGCCACACAAACAAAAGCATCTGACTACCTACTTCAAGAAATTGGCAACAAAAACCCACTTATCTGCAAGGAATATCCTGCAGGCCTTGGGTTTCATGGCATCCTGCATTCTACTAATTCCATATGCCAGACTGCATATGAGGAAACTACAATGGCATCTAAAAAGTGTTTGGACTCAGCATTGCCACAGCCTGGAGACAGTAATTGCACTCATTCCCTGCCTGCAACAGGAGTTTCGATGGTGGGTAGAAACCTGTCACCACAACAAGAGTCTGCCATTCAGTCTACCCACAGCCAGGCAAACACTGACAACGGATGCATCAGATTATGCCTAGGGGGCCCATATGGCAGGAAAATGTATTCAGGGCACATGGCCTGTAAACCAGGTGCATCTTCACATCAATCAAAAAGAGATGCTAGCTGTTCAAAATGCCCTGACAGTTTTCAAGGACCTGCTTCATCCAGGAAAGTTACTGATAAAGACAGACAATACTATGGTCATGTGGTACATAAACAAGCAGTGAGGTACACATTCCTACCCCCTGTGCAGACAAGCAATGACCTTATGGGACACAGCATTGGCTTTCCAAGTTCACCTGCAAGCACAATTCCTGCCAGGAAAAACAAATACTCTGGCAGACTATCTAAGCAGAAACCTCATGGATCCCAACGAATGGAAGCTGGATCCACAAGTCTTCAGCATTATAATAAGGAAATGGGGATGCCCAGACATAGATCTATTTGCCTCCCCTCACAACTACCAATTGCAGAGATTTTGCACAAGGAATTATCACAAGCAAGCATGGAAAGTGGACACCCTATCCTTCAGCTGGAAAAATCTAAGAGTATATACCTTTCCTCCACTGCCTCTCCTTCCCCAGGGTACTCTTAAAGGTCAGACAAGAGAAGCTAAAAATGATACTGATTGCACCAGACTGGCCACGCCAGCGCTGGTACCCAATCCTAAAGAGCTTGTCTCAAGGTCCAGCATGGATATTGCCTCAAACTTCTCACTTGCTGACCCAACAAAACAATCAGCTCCTGCACAACCAACTCAGGACCCTAAATCTGGCAGCATAGCGGATAATGTAGCCATTCAGAGCACTCCTCTTTCAAAAGCTGTCTTGGATGTTATCTTGGAGGCCAGGAGGCCCAGTACCAGAAAATCTTATGCAGAGAAATGGAAGAGATTCTGTGCTTGGAACCAGGAACAAGGCATTGACACGTCTGTACCAAATATCCCTCAGATTTTACAATACCTAACTGAGATGCTGAACAAAGGCCTTTCTTTCTCGTCAATTAAGATTCATGCCTCTGCCATTTCAGCTCATTACAATGCAAAACCACCTATTTTTTCTCATCCCTTAATAAGGCAGTACCTCAGAGGGACCAAAAACATTAGGCCTCCAAGGAGAGCACCAATTCCAGCCTGGGACCTCAGTTATGTTTTGGAAAAACTCACACTGCCTCCTTTCGAGCCAGCATCAACAGCAGATATAAAATTCTTATCCTGGAAAACAGCTCTGCTCCTAGCAATAACCTCTGCAAGACGAGTCTCGAAGTTGCAAGCACTCATGGCTGTGGAATCTTTCCTCATTTTTCATCTAGACAGGGTTTCTCTGCGGACAAACCCTACATTTATGCCTAAGGTGGTGCCCATTGTGGCCCTCAACCAAACCATTCACTTGCCTACCTTTTATCCAAATCCACAGAACAAGGGTGAGAAAATTCTGCATTCTTTGGACATACACAGACAGCTACGCTTCTACTTGGACAGAACTGAAGCCTTCAGAAAGACTGAGCAACTTTTAGTGTCATATGCTACGGGATTACAAGGAAAGGCTATCTCAAAGCAAACTATTTCTGAATGGATAGGCCATTGCATCTGTTTCTGCTATTCACAACATGGCAAATCAGTGCCTAAGGGCATTAGGCCTCATTCCATCAGAGCAGCAGCCACTTCAGCAGCTTTCCTCAGAGGAGTACCAACCAAAGATATCTTAGAGGCTGCAACCTGGAGTTCAGTGCACACCTTCACAAAGCACTACCACTTACCTCTTTACTCTTAAGTCCAGAGCAGGCTTTGCCACTGCAGTCCTGCAGGGCCTCATAGCCTCTCCTAATCCTATTTAGCCCAGCCAACCATCCTCAGCTTTGGGATTCAACCCAAGAGTAATGACTGCAATAGTGAAACACGATGAACATAGTACAGTTGTGTACCTACCATAAATGTAGATGTCCGAGTGTATTCACTGTTGCAGTTCAGGTTACCCGCCCACCATCCCCCTTTTCTTCGCTGGGTCTGTCTGCACAACTCTACCCTATACAACCTATTGGGTGTATTTACTTGTGGATGAAGGAAATGTTGTTTTTGTGCATGCATTTTTATTGGCATATTTTTTCAACCTACTATTTTCTCTGCGGACAAACCCTACATTTATGCCTAAGGTGGTGTCCAGTGTGGCCCTCAACCAAAACCATTCACTTGCCTACCTTTTATCCAAATCCACATTCCTCTGCATAAGATTTTATGGTACTGGGCCTCCTGGCCTCCAAGATAACATCCAAGACAGCTTTTGAAAGAGGAGTGCTCTGAATGGCTACATTATCCGCCATGCTGCCAGGGGCACCTGACATCTGGGGCAAGAAAAGCTGAAGAAAATGGCATCGGCTGCATCTTTTATACCCCTGGTGCACTGACATCAGCGAAGAGGCAACAGCAGCCGATGCCAGACCTAGACTTTGGAATTCTGGCCAACTGCGGGTAACCTGCCAGCAGGATAACCCAAGAGTAATGACTGCAACAGTGAATACACTCGAACATCTACATTTATGGTAGGTACACAACTGTACTATACAGTTTATCCTGGTGTTGAGCAAAAACAGACCCAGCTTTTTTACTAGGATGTCTTTCAGAATGGTTTTGAAGGATGGACGGGAGAGGGGGTATCAATCTGATGAATACAAAAAAGCAATTCCAGGTCTTGGCAACATGGTATGATTACAGACAATGCCTAGCAGATTTCATAGGTTTGTGGACAGACAGAAGTTTGTGATCATTGAATTGTAATGACTGCCTAGGAACATAGATATATGTAGAATGTTATTTAGTTCTGGACAAGCAGATGGATTCTGGATAACTTGGTAGGTGATAAGAAGCTGTGTGTATGCTAGTTGATGAGCTCTAAATAATTTAGGCTTTTTAGTGCTATACAGTGGTGGATTCTGAAAGGAGTATTTACTGCAGCTTTGTTATAGCATTGTTAATGTTTTGATGTGTGTGATGCCTGAAGGTTAATAAGGATGGGTGTGCCATAAAGAAGTGTGGAAAGGAGATAAGTAGTGGCAAGTGAAGATTTATTTGTGTTAGTAAGTTTTGTCTCTATAAAGCATTCCTAGTTTTTGATGAAAAGTTTTTGAAAGAAAAAAACATTTTATTCATGCACACACATTATACATTCCATATGTTTTCTTTCTTAATAACAACTGCTATTCTGTTGAACTTTACATAAGTTGCCTAATTCCTGTCTTTCTTCAAACCTCGATTCTCTTCCTGAATATTATTTTGCACATATTGTTCCCAAAATTCTAGTTATTTGTGTAATTTGCTTCTTGCCTTTTCTAAAAAGCCCACTTCCAGTTATTTTGTCACTTTTACAGTATTCAATATTTCAAGTACAGCTGGTTTAGATTTCAATTTCCTTTTACTGGTAATTACTTTTTGCCAGCCACTAGAATTAAATTTAATGAGACCTTAGTATGTCTAGGCAGTTCAGATCTTGTGTCCCAAATCAAAAGATTTGTGTCCTTTGTTACAGCCACTTGCTCACCCAATATTTGTGATGGAGTATTTTGTGGAAAAATTTTGAAGTCTGCCAACTCATTACACTTCTAAAAAACATGTTCCCAGTTACTTCTTTCTTCTGCCATTACACTTTTAGCATTTGCTGTCTACCTGAAAAAAAAATTCTATGACATCTGCTTGGGAATACTTCCTATACAAACACTTCCAAGCAAAAATCTTAAACCTTCCGGACTTTGCATACTTGGCAGCCGTAAAATGTCCTCCCATTGTTCCATTGTAAATTGCTTTTCCATTCTTTCTTCCCAATTTTAAATAATATCCTCTGATTGAGTTTTATAGTTATTATGCAGTATTTTATATGTCCTCCTAATTGTCCTTTTTTTAACTCTTGCTTCCATTCTGGATTTGACTAAAACCTGTACCAGAGCATGTGATGTAACATGCTTGCAACTAGGATTGTGTCGGTGTGGTTTGTTTTCATTTGTATAAATGTATGATTCCCTTTGTAGTAAGTGATGGTTTAACAAAGATTGTTCTTGTTAAAAAAAAAGAAAAAAGGCAGGAATTGAATAATTTATGTAATGTTTAGGTTTTCTGATATATAGTAATATATGTGAACAGAAAATTTTATATTAATTATAGTTTGATTACTTTTATATGAATGTAAATTTGCCTGTGTCACAAGTGATAATTCAATAAAGGTGTTTGAAAAAAACTGTACCAGAGCAGGTCTTTCACTTAGGACTCCCCTATCTCTTTCTCCTTGCCTATACTCTGACATCAATCCCCAGTAGAAAAGGCAGTCTCTAGTTATTTTCTAGTATTACATTGATCCCTTTACCAGCTTTCTCCAGTAAATTCCATTCTCCATTTGCTTGTTTTCAGTATCTCTAATTGCAGTCATCCCTGTTTGCAAAAATCTGTTTTCTCTATGCATGTGTTGCCTTATTTGTAATACTTTCTGCAACCTTATGAATATTCTGTATGGATGTTATTCTACTTATGGATCTGCATCCAGAATCCAACTCTCTCCTTATTTCTTGAACTCCTTCCTCTGCTTCATCATCATCCCTTACCACTTTGAATTATAAACTTATGCTTGCTTTATATATCTGAGCTTTAACTGTGTAGCTCTAAAATAGCCCTTCAAATTAGGTAATCCTAAACCACCTTGTTCAGTTGGGAGGATCAACTTATCCCACTTAACGCTTGCCCTCTTCCTCTCTCAGATAAATTCCTTTAACTCTTTATTAATTAATGTTCACAATTTCTCTCTGGTTGATAAAAATATTCCTGACCTGTATATAAAACTAAAAGGCCTAAAACCATTTTCACTGTTTGTATCTTACTATCCGTATTCATAAACAAGAGCCTTCAATTTCTCAGTTTTTGAGTTATCTTTTGTCTCTTCCCACATATCCTTATCTACCATAACAGAAACCTTTTTAGCCCATACACCTAAATACTTTGTCTTATTGTACCCCTATAAATGTGGATGATGTTGAACCAATTTGTGTGTGGGTACCTAAGTTATGTCCTCATCTTTTTCTTCAGCTTCATTAATTTTATATCTTGAAAAGCTTTGAAACACTTTCAAAATGTTCCACAACACCAAAACGTCCTTTTCTGGATTTATGCAAAATATCATCTGCAAATAAAGCCAACATTTCTTGATTACCATAGCAATTATGTCATTGAATTTCTGAGTTCTTAATTTTTTTGCCAGTGGCTTTAAATATAAAGCATATAACAAAGGGGAAAGAGGACACCCACACCTGATTCCTTCAGCAAAACACAGCTTATTGGAGAGGAGCCCTCCTTCTTTAATTCTTGCTTCCGGTCCTTCATATGTCCTCCTAATTAATGTTGTTATTATATCAGGGAATGCAAGTGTTTCCATTGCCCTACTCATAAAATCATAACTTACTCAGTTGAGTGTTTTCTCTGCATGAAGACCCACCAACAGCAGCAGTATTTTCTTACATTCTGCTTTCCTCCGGATCTTCGGTATTCAGTGAGGCGCCTACGCAGCCCCTGACTACCGCAGATTTAGACAATGCGACTACCTCTCAGACAGAATCTACTGGGCCTCTGGAGCCAGTTCCTCCTCAACTCGCTGACAACAGTCCTGGCGGCGATCCGGAGACTATGGACAGGCCTTTGGTTTCAGAAGGCATCTTTAAACCGACTACTCTCTTCGTTAAGTCATACGCTAGGCTTCCAAAGGTTAAGAAACCGGGACCACAGACTCCCACACAGGCCCCTATGCCTAAAAAACAAATGCTCAAAATGGCGGAGGACCTGATTACCCTTATCAGAGGTTCCCAACCCCTCCTGACAAAAGGCCTAGACTGGAGGAAGATTTACCTCCTTCTGACCAGGAATCCATTTCCTCAGCAGACTCTGAGGAACAGGATGACCCCTTCCCTCTTTATGAAGACTCAGATGCTGAGGAATCTATTCCCTCTGTTTCCCCCCCCTGAAGACTTCTCTTTTGGGGAAACCCTGCACACCGTGAGAGAGCATTTCCACTGGGAAGGACAAGATTACTCTGACTCCAAGAAAAGACTCCGTGAGTTTCTTCTTCTACCTCAGCATAGACCCCTAGCCATTCCTCCTGTTTTAGACATTCTGGATGATGTCTACACTGAATCCAGTCTCAACCCAGATTCCTTACCTCCAGCACCACCTAAACCAGACAGACACTATCAAGTCCCTGACTCTCACCAGTTTTTATATAAGAGCCCTGCTGCAGACCCAGAAACCATTTCCCAGGGTCCCCAAGGGGGTTAAGGCCTCTTCTGCTAAGAATCCACTACCTGCGGAAAGAGATTCCAGGGCATTAGAAAGATGGGGGGAAAAAAGTGTATACCTCTGCCACTTTGGCTATGAGGGCATTAAACTGCCAATTCCACATGATTAAATACCAGCAATACTTGCTTACTCAGTTAAAACAGAAAATGATCCCTCAAACAGATCAACTAGATTTCAAAGGGATGCAGGATTTATTGCATGCAGCAGAACAAGTGGGAAAACATACATTGCAGTGTGGTTTTCATTCTTTGGAGGCCTCATGTAGAACAGCAGTCACAGGGTATGTAATACGTAGGCATGCTTGGCTAAAAGAGCAGACCCTACTAGAACATGTCAAAGCAAAGTTACTGGATGCTCCATTGCAAAAGGATGCATTATTTGGTGTCAAAGCAGAGGAAGTTTTAAAGAAAATGGAAGAAAAAGCAAAATCAATGCAAGCAGTTAAAGATTTTTTTACAGGTGCAACCTCCTCGCTTCAGCAGAAACTGGCCATCAAAAAACTGGTCCTTTCCTGCTTCCGACAGACCCCAAACGGGCAGGTACAGATGCCCGAGGGGCAGAGGCCAAGCACAAGGTACCTTCAGGCCTAGACAATGGCAAACAATAACTCAGGGGGAGACAACAGATCTCAACCCTTCAGAAAACAAACTCAATGACTTTCCTCTTCGCCTGCCAAGAAAAATTGCCCAGGCAGCACCTCTAGGAGGAAAACTGTCTCTTTTCCCACAAAATTGGCACATCATAACAAAGGACAAATGGGTTCTGGATATTATTACCCGAGGTTACAGATTCCATTTTCACACTTTGCCACGGATGAGAGGCATGCCAAATCTGCCAACGAACCAATGGGCAGAGGCACAAAAGCAAATTTCAGCTCTCATGGACATGAAAGCAATTTAAAAGGTATCTGCAAAAGAGCAAGGTCAAGGATTTTACTCAAGACTGTTTCTAGTGCCAAGAAAGGACAAAGCCTGAAGACCCATCTTAGATCTTTCAATTCTAAGCATGTACCTAGACATTCCCAAATTCAAAATGCTCACACTACAGCAGCTTCTTCCCATGCTGGGCAAGGAGTTTTGGCTGGTAACGTTGGACCTCCAAGAGGCATACCTGCATGTCCCCATCAGACAAGATTGCAGAAGATACCTCAGATTTTTGGCAGGCACAACGCATTATCAATTCTCTGCATTGCCCTTTGGCTTATCTACTGCGCCCAGAGTATTCACGAAATGCCTGGCATCAGTAATTGCATACTGCAGACAACGAGGAATACAAATTTATCCATATCTGGACGACTGCCTGATCCAAGCTGACAGCAAAGACATCCTACTACAGCATCTGGCATTTGTAACAAAGTTGCTAAGTTGCCTAGGGTACACAGTAAACAAAAAGAAATCAAAACTAATACCCTCACAAGAAATAATTTTCCTGGGTGCCAGCTTGAATACAACGGCCCAGATGGCTTACCTCATGCCAGACAAGCAAAAACAACTGGCTCAGTACTTCAAAAAGATGGCAACTTCTACCCAGCTCACTGCAAGGAAATTCCTGCAGGCATTGGGGTACATGGCATCCTGCAATCAACTAATTGCATATGCAAGACTGCATATGAGAAAACTACAATGGTACCTAAAAAGTGTATGGTCCCAACACAGACACAGCCTCGAAGCAAGTATATCTCTCATTCCCTGGCTTCAGAAAGAGTTTCTATGGTGGGCTCAAGCATGCCAAGCAAACAAGGGCCTTCCTTTTGTCTCACCTCCAGCAAACCAAACCTTGACAACAGATTCAACAGACTATGCCTGGGGTGCACACATGGCAGGACAATGCATACAGGGCAAATGGTCTGCAAACCAAAGGAAGCTACACATCGATCAAAAGGAGATGCTTGCTGTAAAAAATGCACTGACAGCTTTCAAGGACCTCTTGCATCCAGGACAACTTCTAATAAGGACGGACAACACCACAGTTATGTGGTACATAAACAAACAAGGAGGAATGCACTCCTACCCACTATGCAGACAGGCAATGTACTTGTGGAACACAGCATTAACTTACCAAGTACAACTGCAAGCACAGTTCCTGCCAAGAAAAGAGAACATATTGGCAGACGAATTAAGCAGAAATTTGACAGACCCTCACGAATGGAGACTACACCCACAAGTATTCTCAATGATAACTCAAAGGAGGGGACGGACCGCCAGACATAGATCTGTTTGCCTCAACCAACAACTGCCAGCTACAAAAATTTTGCACAGGGACTTACCATCCCCTGGCCTGGAAAGTGGATGCCCTATCATTCAGCTGGACAGCTTTGTCAGTCTACGCCTTCCCACCTCTGCCTCTACTCTCCCAGGTATTACTGAAAACCAGATCGGAGAGACTACAGATGATCCTCATTGCCCCGGACTGACCACGTCAACACTGGTACCCACTACTACGAAACTTGTCTCACAGCCCTCCATGGATCTTACCTCAATTCCCTCTGCTGTTAACCCAACAGAACTCTCAGATACTTCACAGTCAGCTAAGGACCTTAAATCTAGCTACATGGAAAATATCTTAAATTATCAAACAACACTTCTCTCAAAGGACGTCCAGAATGTCATTTTGGAGGCCAGGAGGCCCAGCACCAGAAAAACTTACTCAGACAAATGGAAAAGATTTTGTGTATGGAACCAGGCCAGAAGCCTGAATCCTGGTATCCCAAATATTCCGCACATACTCCAATATCTAACTGAGCTGCTACACAAAGTCCTTTCCTTCTCATCCATAAAGATCCATGCTTCAGCCATTTCAGCTCAATATGATACGGTTCCACCCATTTTCTCTCATCCTTTGCTAAAGCAGTTTCTCAGAGGGGCAAAAAATATAAAACCCCCAGAAAACCACCTACTCCAACTTGGGATCTAAATTTTGTTCTGGAAAAGTTAACACTTCCTCCTTTCGAACCAGCCTTTTCAGCAGAGCTTCAATACTTGTCATGGAAGACAGCCCTGCTGCTAGCTATCACCTCAGCACACAGAGTCTCAGAACTGCAGGCCCTTATGGCAGTGGAACCTTTCATCATTTTCCATCAGGACAGAGTATCTTTACGCACCAACCCTTCTTTCATGTCAAAGGTAGTATCCAGTGTGGCTCTCAATCAGACCATACACTTCCCCACCTTTTATCCAAACCCACAGAATAAAGGAGAAAGACTCCTTCACTCTTTGGACATTCACAGACAGCTACGTTACTATTTGGACAGGACAAAGGCCTTCAGAAAATCTGACCAACTCCTTGTATCCTATGCACCAGGCTCAGAAGGAAAGGCTATTTCAAAGCAGACCATCTCCAAATGGATAGCACATTGCATCCGCTTTTGCTACTCACACCACGGGAAAGCAGTGCCTGCTAGTATTAGGTCTCACTCTACCAGGGCTACAGCAACCTTGGCAGCCTTCCTCCGAGAAGTCCCAACCAAGGACATTCTGGAGGCAGCTTCCTGGAGTTCAGTGCACACCTTCAAGCATTACCACCTTCCTCTGAACTCAAAAACCAGAGCTGGGTTTGCCACTGCAGTTCTGCAGGGCATCTTAGCTGCACCTAACCCAGTTATCTCCTACCACCCAACCATAGCTTTGGGACTCTACCCAAGTGTGATGACTGCAGCAGCATAGCACGATGAACATAGTACAGTTTTGTACCTACCATAAATGTAGATGTTCGAGTGGTTATGCTGCTGCAGTCCAGGTTACCCTCCCTCCATCCCCTCTTTCTAACAAGGCCTTTTCTTATACCTCCATTTTCTAACAAGGCCTTTTCTTATACCTCCAGGTACTTCAACCTTTGGGATGCATGTCTATATGGTGTATTTGCTTACAACTAGTACCATTGTATTGCACTAAGGTATGTTTTGAAAGCTTCTTATTTTGCCTTCTTAGTTTGGGGACACCTGACATCTGGGGCAAGAAAAACTGAAGAAAATGGCATCGGCTGCCTCTTTTATACCCCTGCCCCACTGACGTCAGGGAAGAAGCGACGACAACCGACGCCGGACCAAGGCTTTGGAATTCAGGCCGACTGCGGGACCGCCTGACGGCAGATAACCCAAGTGTGATGACTGCAGCAGCATAACCACTCTAACATCTACATTTATAGTAGGTACAAAACTGTACTTTTTGAATTCGGTATCTCAAAACTCGAGATTTTGGTATTTCGAAATTTAAAAGTGGACCCCTGAATCCATGTCTTCCATGTCAAATATTTTCAGGAATTTCTTTAGAAATCTACTCTTTTGTTATATTTTCTATTCTAGGTCTCCCTAGTAGAAGTTCCACTCTTCACCTATAAGCAATATTTTCCCAAACTTTTCTTAAACTCCATAATATCATTGTTTGGTGGAATATAAATACATGCTAGTGTAATTCTCCTCCATTGCCAATAGCCCCTTGCTACCGCATTTTTACCATTATTGCCTTTTTCCAGTTCCATCCTCTGTCAATATTGGAGCCCCTCTAGCAATCAGTATTATTACTCCTGTTTACTTGTCCTTGATAGCCTGCTGAATATCTATCCCGAAATCTTTTCTTTTCCAAATTCACATGCTGAATTCTTTCCATGTGTTTCCTGCAGCATTGCTATTTGCACTCCGCATTTCGTAATGTAATTCAATACTCTTTCCTTTTGTCCTTTCCTGCAAGGTCATTTGCATTCCAAGGTAATATGGATAGAGACCCTATTATAGAAAGGTATTGTTCACACCTGTTGTATATAACCATTTTTATATTTCATGCAGCCACTAATGTTTTGTTGGGATGATCTTTTATACAGTTGTTTCTTATCTTTATTTGAGCCTTTGTCACATTTTCAAGAATTTTTGCTTAAATGGAACCCCCCAAACTAAAAATTAAATCCATTTTCAGGACACTCCATTCCCTAATAACTTAGAACAAACACACCAAACTGTGTACATTTTCAACAAATGAAGTTTAACCCATCATATAAGAACAATTGCCCCAAACTGATAGCTGTACCGCAGTCATTGTCTAATCTAAAATTAAGGTTACCCATGTTATAGCACGTTTCAGCCTGAGTTTGCATTTACATTGCTTGCTCTGTTTGCTGTGTTCTTATCTTTGTTCCCCTCCCAGATGTGAAAAAAGCACTTGCATTCTTATTAAAAAATATTTCTTACCCATAAGAAAAGGTGCAGTGGCCAATATTAAATAAAACTAAATTGTGAACTCTACTATTAAATTTATTAAAGTGTTAAGGCTGCTGGGGAGGCCACCATTTCTTATTCACTTCCTTGATTTCAAACTTTTTCCACGGAACTGCTTGTCATTGTACCTTTATGTTTTGTATTCCTCTCAGAAAAAAAATGCACAGAACTCTCAAGATTAATTACTTGCATTTGCAGACAGCTCAACTCCATGTGAAAGTAGTCAGCATTGAGAAGAAAAACAGATCTAGCAACTTTGCAGATGTGTGAAGTAATCTTTGCAAATTTCACTCTGAACACAATGTAGAGAGTTCCCCTGGCCAATTGCCTTCATTGCAGACTTCTTGTCTTCCACTGAGAGCATTTGCTAATGCAAAAAAAATTAATATATTTGCAGATGCAAGAAACTTATCATTTTTTTCATGCCTTTCATCAGGGTGTCTTATTTTTCAAGCCTGTTTGCTTACAAAAATTGTAGCTTAAATCATGGACATAATTCTACACATCCACCCTTGTAAAAACAAGGGAAATTATTATTTTAATTCTATATATAATATAACTGGTTGCCATTTACAGCCCCCTACCCCAGCAGCCCAGACTTTCCCATATAATCTTAATCCTCAATATATCACTGGCTTAAGGAAATAGAGTACTCTATCTCCTTTCATCTGTTGTCTTCTAGTTCCTCATTTCTACTATACATTTGCTAAAACCAGGTTATTCCTATGCTGACATTGGCAACCATTTTTTTTACTTTCCATTTCCTGAAGTAGTTCATTATAATCAATTTGAGCTCACTCCGAAAGCTGCATCTGTCTCTAGGCCACTATTCAGGGAATTACCTTGCTTTCTTGCACCATCTGATCCCAATACTGTAGTTTCATGCCACCTATTATGAAGTAGATCTCTCTAGCTATACCAGTGTCAGTACATCTGTCAATGAGGGCATCAAACGTTTAGTTGGAATTAGTCTTAGAAGTTCCACCATCAGTGGTTTTAACAATGGCTGGGAGATACCTGTCTTTCGTAGCCTCCCAAATGATTTCTAACAAATCCCTTTCTTCCATAAATGAAAATTAATTCAAGATCATTTTGTTCCATTATGCCATATAGGAATCATCCTAGCATCTTATATACGTTGTAAGCTTTATACCTTATATAACCTATATATACTGAGATAAATCTGGTAATGCAAAGGTGACATTTGCTTTAGAGAACAAAACCCTCTCCCACACTGCCCTTGGCCTTGCTTTCTCCAACAGAAATTAAACAATCCAGCTGTTTAGCCTAACTATATAACTTTTTTGCAGGTGGAAGCCATAAAGCCTGTCCCACATAAAACAAAGCAGATAAAAGGTACCACTTCAAGACTTGAAATTTTTGATCCAGTTCCAAGCTGAAAACACTTTTTAAAATGACTTCTAATTTTGACAAATATGTTTTCATAAGAGAAAAATTATATAATTATAAGGTAGCTTAATAGACTCCTCAATGAAGAGGTCAACCATATTAACACCTATTTTTTAAATGATCCCATAACCAAGGATACCTTCTAGACAGTTCTTGGGATGGAAAGTAATTTACTTGCAGAGCTTTTATTTTAATCATATTAATCTCAAAAACTAATACTGAACCTAATTATTCCAGTAGTTGAAACAGAGTATTAATATCAGCTTAGGGATTTCCCAGTGTCAATATTATATATTCCACAAGTGGTGTGACTTTAAGTTGCATATGCCTCCAACCAAATCTTGTGTCCTTATGTCACTAAATTCCAACTACTGTTGCTAACATCTCCAATTCTAGACAGACAGACAGACAATTCTAGAGAGAGTAAAGACCCGTCAGATCCATTTTCATACAGGCCCATTTCAATACGAAACCATGATTATGAAGTGTTTGTGTATAATGGCTAAAAGAATGACAAAAGTAATGCCAGAATTGATAGATATGGATCATAGCAGTTTTGTGAAGGAGAGGCAAACATTTTACATTAACAGAACATTGATGATCCATACGGTGAGTGTATGAAAATACCACTGTTGTTGGTGGGTCTTGATGCAGAGAAAGCATTTGACAGAGTAAGGTGGGAATTTATGAGCCACGCAGTGTAATCCATGTCCTCCCTGTGGTCGCGTGGGTTTCCTCCGGGTGCTCCGTTTTCCTCCCACATCCCAAAGACATGCTGTAGATGGATTGGACAGTCTAAATTGGCCCTAGGTGTGAGTGCGTGCATGTGCGTTCTGTGGAAGGTTGGTTGCTAGGCTGGCAACTCGACACCATAAAACTCCACTGCCAATCATGAGTGGACAGGTGATCCGCTGTGGCGATCCCTTACTGGGAAAGGCCAAAAAAAAGTTGTTGGAGGATGTATTTTACATCAAAAATATATTAAAAAATAATATAGTATTTAATAAATTAAGTAAATAAAACACAGCAATTTTACAGAGAGCCCGTTCTCTCTCATACACAGTTTCTTTCTGCTTTTACACACACACACACACACACACACACACACACACACACACACAGTCTCCCCTGGTTTCATACTCTCACTCACACAGGCATGACTCTCAACCTCTTAGCACAAAAAATCTGGCCAAAGCCAAAAGTAAGGACAAATTTTAAATATTGTTCTTATAAACTTAGAAAGTTGCTAGAGTAAAAGGTTTTGTATTGCAATGCATTTTCTGAAACATATAAAGCCTGAAACTGAAATGCCTGTCATTGTTTAGTTAATTCACTCCTCACTGATTTGCCACAAGACTTCAGAAAGCCACACATTTTATGAGGAATAGACAAAAATTATGAGGCAAAACTCTGGACATTTTGCGAAAATTTGGACAGTTGAAAGCTATGCACACAAGATCGCTCTCACTCTCTCTCTCTTGATCGATCATACACACACAGTCTCCTCTGCTTTCATGCATGCATTCACTCACACAAGATAGCCCTCACACTTTCTCGATCTCTCGCACACTCTCTTCTGCTTTCATACATGCATTCACTCACACGCAGACAGAAACATAAACGCACTCATATACATATATACGCACACACACACAGACTTTTTTCTGTTTGTTTTTTTTTTACACTCGCTAAACAGCAAAAGCGCTGCTTAGCAACTGTAAAGTAATGGTGGCCATTAGTTTTTTTTCTATCCAAGCTCCACGGCAACTGGATATGCTGCCATGGACCAGTAGACTTGTATTTCAGTGGACAGTACTTGTACATTAATAACCTGCTAGAGAATGTTCGTTCTCCATTCAGGGTGCTGATGTACCCTTTGCCCATTCTCTAGTGGTTCATAGTACTGGCCCAAGGAGCTTCTGCAAAAGCTTACACTAATGAAGATGCACGAAAACTGGGGTAACTGTCACTATCATGCTGGATAAAATGCTTATGAAGACATTATGATAATGATTCAAGACTGAAATGGGTTCTGTATGATGAAGAGTTCGGTGGGCTCATCCTTTTCATTATAACTGTAATTACACCTGTCTTCCATGATTTATAGTTTTTTCTTTGCATATGGTACATAAGGATTTTGTAAGTGGAAGTTCAAATTATTTCATTTTGTAAAGAAGCTGGGTAACAAACTACTTTAACCTTCTTAATGTTATGACTATAGAGGTATTTGATTTAGAATTTTGCAAATGTGTGATTTTGTACAGGAACCGATAAGTTGAAAATGAAGTCAGTTGCTTGTAGCTGTTTGTGATGCATGAAGGTATTCTAAATTTGCACAGCAGCTGTCTGATAGTATAAGGAGGCATTTTGTTATGCTTTATGTAAAGCTACTTATCAGTATGTCTTGCAAGACTATTAGTTTCACATGAGCTCGTGTATGTTAAAGTTTATGAACTGCATGTTAAGAGGACCCTTTATGAGGCCTTTGATGGCTAATTTGACAGTCTTGTGCTGTGACATCATTAGAAGGAGATGGCTGACATTGTGCTGATGCTCAGCTTTACCACTCTTTTCCTTAGTGTCAGTTGGCTCTTGACTTCTTTAAAGAAAGTCTATGGTGACTGTTGATTGGATGGGAGTTCTTTGAGAGTCAATATGACCAGAATGTCAGACACTAACCTTGCAGGTGTAAGTAACACCATCCATAGCCATGTTATTCACCATTATAGTATATGATGGAGACAAGCAATAATTTATTTTTTGTTTCCATCTAGTTTTGATCACAGTATTACACAATCATTTAAAGAGATGGTGGTGGCAAGTGTAAAATGTTGCAGTTACGCTGTCTGGAATATTGTTTATACTGCACAGCATATTCCATCAGAAAACTTTCCTACATGCTTTGGTCATTTAACAACTGGATTATTATAAGCCCCATTACTTTCAGCTTCCTGTTAATGATCTTTACTTCTAGCATAGTCCAAATTCTGTGTCCAGGCTGTTTGCAGATATCAGTCTTTAAAGTCATGCCACCTCTTTACAGCATGTGTGTACTGTCTGCACATAGCTTAAAGCTGTATAAGGTAATGGTGTTACCTAATGTACCTTACCAGACTTGAATCATGCCTGTTTTAACAAGTTGTGTTGATGGACTGCCACTGTTACCCAAAATGTGTCTTGAGATCACTATTTGGAATTCCTTTTCCTACCAGGCGCTTGTGTGGAAGTGTCTACCCCTTTAACTGTGGGATGTCTCTTATTGGCCAGCTTTACGAAATATCTGAAAACCTAATTATCACCTGAGGGTATATTCCTTTTGGGAAATGAAACATTAGTTGGCAAATTTCTGTATTTTTATTATAGTCAAAACTTTGTTTCATTTAAGATTTTATTTATGTTCTTATGTTATGAAACTTACATTGACTGGATTGATCCACAACTGAATATGACTTCATTTGTTCATTGGAGGCTTTGAACTTTGAAGATCATTTGTGCCTTATGCCATGAGACATAGCATTGCTGTCTAAGATTATTTTTTTCAGAACTCCAGTTTACCATTCTTTTAAAAATGTCATGATGATGTGATATGATATACCCCTTTTTTGATGTCCTGGTTCACTCTTCAATTTGCTGTCTAATTTGTCAGCATTAGGACACGGAAAGCATACATTCTTCCTCTTCGACATCATTCTAATCCATTTTGCTTATTATTGGGCAGCCCTAATTATGTCAACTAGTTAAAAAGGAGGTTGTAACTTCATAGAAGAATCAGTTGTCCTTAGGGCACTAGATAAGGTTTTCACAAAAAATGCAGTGTCCTTGGAGTTGATTACAGTAAGTTCTTGAAAAGGATTAGAAAAACCCATGAGTGTGTACGAGTTTGGGAAGCTTGCCCCCATCATTTTCCCGCTAATAGTAAAGTATATTTTAAGACATGAATCAAAAGTTAACCCTAACATTTTCTTTAATTCATCATGGGTTTTTATTGAGTTGCTTTTGCATATTTGTCCAGGATCTAGTTTTCCTGTTTAATTTTGTTTATTTGTTAACGGAGTAATTCTACTCTGTGCAAGTGCCTGTTTTCAGAAGTGACATAGAGGGTACTCTCAAGTTAAGTATCCTGCTAGAGTCACACTGCATGCTAGTGGAGAATGAGGGAATCAAACTTTGGACTGCAGGATGAAGCTCATTACCAGCTCATAGCCTTAATCCTATGTCCTTGCCTTTTCCATGTTAACATTATCCCTTATGTTTTAGGTAGAATGAATAAGCTGCACTAGAGATCGACAAAACCTGTAGCAGAAAACAGTTGTACAGTTTCTCTTTATAAAACACTAATGGTTTCAACTTTGTAGTAGATTGCCTGTGTCTTGTGATATTAGGGATTAGTGAGGCAGTGTTACTGTATGTGAAATATTTTACAGTTGTGTAAAGTTTTGCCAAAGAATAATCTGAAATATATTTTTACTATTTATTATTATTTTACAGGACTGTGATCTGGGACAAGAATAATATTTCTGCACAAGGCTTTCAGGATATTGCAGTTGCTCTTGAAAAGTAAGTAAAGTATATGCCATTGTCATACAAAAGTGGTGTTTATTTTAACTTGCAAGGTTTGTTTGAATATAGAATTAAAAATTCATCCTTTTGTAGACAAGGAACTGGTCGTGTAGCCATTAAGAATATTCATTCGTTTTTATAGAATAGAAGTATAGAAAATTGTAATGGCCGTTTGGTTATTATTAAGTGTAGTACTCAGATGACTGAAAGGTCTCCATTCATTATCTTGTATGGAAAATGTAATCTTCCAAAAAAAAGGGGGGTGGGGGCCATAAAGGTGTGGTGGACTAAAAAATCCCCAAATTTTAAACCATTTAAAACTCTCATAAACATTTTTTTTTTGCTTCAACTTTCCTTCCATTGACAAACATCCATAAGCCCTCCCTTCCTTAGTAGCCATTCTACAGGCAACTATCAAGGGTTTTGTGGTTAGGTCCCAAACCCCCCACCCCAGTGGCCGACAGTAGAGTAGCCCTGTCACCATAGAGCATCCTCCAGGTATGTGCCTGCACGCACAAACATGCTTGCAAGGATTACCATTACTGGCTTACATCAGACCCACATTTTCCATTCATTTGGCAGCAGTTGCTGTGCAAGCCTGTGCTTGTAAGGGATCGACTAGGCCAGATGGGACCACAGTTTCTCTTACCCAACGATGGCTGAGCCAGTGTAACCCCCTGACTCCCATCAACCGATGTCTGGCTCTTCCTCTTCTTGATCCACTTGTCAAAATTGAGTCATCTGGGTCATAATCAGGGCTGCATCCCACTGTGCTACAGAGCGGGGACTCATTTTTTTTATTTTTATAAATTTGTGCTTAAGAAAAGACAATAATCTTAAGTTAATTGTTGTTGCAATTCTCAAAAGAACTGGCTGTTCGTGTAATGTATGTACTATTGCCATTACTTAACTTGAGGGATGGCTTTCTTCTTTTATAAGTGATTATTCAAATGACGTGTGTGTGTGTGTGTGTGTGTGTGTGTGTGTGTGTGTGTGTGTGTGTGTGTGTGTGTGTGTGTGTGTGTGTGTGTGTGTGTGTTCACTTATGCTGTGCTGATGAGGTCACTAAAAAGGCAGAAACATGCAAGTCCACAACTAGTGGGTTTAGCATTGTGGCCTGAATGTGCCTATAAAGACCTAAAAAAGTAAAAAGGCATGGACATTCAGAAGCCTTGTAGCTGTAACACTCTGTCCTTAAGAGGTTGTTTGCATTTATCCCATGGGACTCCATTGCATGATGTTTAAGGAATGACGCAGTGAAAACTCTAGCTTGGCTGGGTTTTCTTGCAGTTTTTTTTGAGTACTTTATCTGTGTGACCTTTTTACCCTTTTGTTTGTGTGTGCGCGTGAGCTTGTCTGTTGCACTCATTAAACATAATTGATTTCATTTATCCTTCTGTTTTTTCCAGCTTGTGAAATGTGTTGATAAAAAATACCACTTTTCTGGGGTGACTCGGGCGATATGTCTGATTGATTGACTATGCAAATGAAGACTGTGGGAATCAAACTTAGGTTTGCTGCAGGAACTTGATCTAGCTGCACATGATCTTAAAGGTCTGCACCAAACTGACACCCATGAAAGTGACTTGTGTTTATATCCTGATTATAGCTATATGCTGCTGTTTCCAAACCTCCTCTTTTGGAAATCTTTAACAGAGTTTAGCTTTTTGATTTTAATGTAGTATTTTTGAAAAGCTACAGTCTGCTTAAAATTGTATGTATAATATTTTCTGTAACATGTTAGTACAGGCTACTTTCATCCACACAAATCTGGGAGGATAACATTGTAAAGTTCCATTATCTGTCTGACTGGAAGTCTATTTGGAAAAAGGCTTCTAAGGTTATTCCTTTTTCAGAGCTTCGTTGCACTATTTCCTGATCTGCCAAAATGCCTTTTTACCTTTCCAAAGTAGTTTAATTTTCTCTTAGCTGGATGACATTTCTACATTTTGTACTATGTCAAAGGCTGATTTTCATGTGTTTTTGCTGTGTACAATAACATTCTGATTGTAGTCATCTTTTAATATTCAATCATTCACTCTCTGATTATCTGCTTAATCCACTTCAGGGTCACATGAGAGCTGGACCCTATCTTGGCAGTTACTGGATTCAGGGTATCTTAAACAGGGGTTCAGTCCATGGCAGGAGGCATGCACACATGCATACTCGCTTTTCCAGTTTATGTAAGCTCTGCGATGCTCTCTTAACACGTTTAAAATAATCTTATTCAAGAGGATCTTGTTTGGATTCAGTTTTTTTAAGGCACCTGGGTTGAATTGCTTTAACAAAAGTTGTATTGCATTATATAGAAGCTGTCTGGTAGGTTTGTTTATGGGGGTATTTATTTTGAACTGTTTACTGGTTGCAAGCTGCCTATACAGGTACTGATGGGATGTTAACTGTTTGCATGTTTGTACTTACAGTGAAGGGGGGGTTCCTTTACAAGTATTTTTGTTGGACAGGTTTAATTAATGGTTTGCTGGTAACTAGAAGAGCCATTACGGTATGGTAAATGATAGAGCAGGGTAGATAGTTGAATAGGCTTAGTAGTGGCGGGATGGAGGAGGACTGGGATAATGATGGAACATGTTTTCAGCAAAATCATATAGAGTGGAGAGTGTGCATGGTAAAGGGAGAACTCAAGGGGGTCCTTGGACAATGAGTTGAATTCCTTATTTTTGGTTGATGGGTTTTGCAGTGTTGTGGGTGGTGGTTGGAGTTATCATAGCTGCAGGTATGATTGATGGCTGCCATAGCTTCTTGCTGCTGCTGTGAGGCAGTATAGGCAATCATTTTTGAAATGCCCATAGAACCGTTGAGTGTGGCACTGGAGGTGTATGGGATGGGACTAAGTGCATAGGTGGGAGTAATGGTGCAATTGGGTACGTGGAATATGGGATGGATTGATAATCCTATCAAAAGGGAGAGTGTAGTCCTTAAAGTGGGTCAGTAAAGGGTAGATCTTGTGATGTCATAGAAGTTAAAGTTATGGGCTAAGGAATATGAGTAATTGAAGAGATGGGGCTTCAGTTCCTGGAGGGTGAGTTATATTGTAGGAGATAGGAGGGGTGAGTGTCTTGATAAAGGATAGTCTGGCTTGTCAGTAAGAAATATGTTGTGAATGACAGATGGTTCATGTGCAGGTGAACATATGTGCGGATAGGATTGTGGTGGTGGCTTTCTATGTTGAGATGTTGGCATGAAATCTTTATTGCAGGAATATATGGATATAGTAGCCTTCATAGGTGGCATAGTGGGACTGATCCTTGACTTATGGGCTAGCTAACCTAAGTTCTATTCTTAGCTCAGAAGTGTGACAGCACAGGCAGGGAAAGGTAGGCATGTCCATCTCATGGGAGGAAGTTTACACAGCCTGGAGCATGTGTGCATTGAGCTAGATTTAGCTGGTGGAGGCTGGGGAAACTGCCAGCTGTGGGTGGGCGAGGCATCCTTCTGATATAGTTTCTTTGCTGAAGTTAGGGCAGTGCACTTCTGATGCCCACTACATGCCCCACCCACTGACTGTTGCTGGGTGAGTGCAAGAAGTAGAGATTAAGGAAAGTGAGTGCAGGAGGTAGAGATTAAGGCAAACTTAAACAACCCCTATTTGCTGCCTTAATTGATGGCCTGTCCTAGTAACCCCCTGCCCCAGTGATGGGGAATAAATGGGCCAATTGACTAGGAGGGAGACTGATGACTGGAATGGAGGGGAGGGTTCTTCAAAATGTGAATATATGTAAAGGTTTTAGGGTACTCTATAGTGCACTGTATTGGAAGTTTTTGCCTGCAGTATAGTTCTGCTATCAGTGTGGGTAACCTTATTATAGTTGGAGCAGGGCTTGCATAGACCATTAGGGCTGCAAGTGGATTTCTGGTGGCCATTAGGTACTGGAAGAATGGAAAAGGCAGTGTGAAAGGTCCCACATAATTTCCTAGTAGATTATTAAAAATTGTTGGGTATGGAAATTAGTATGTTTACTTGAATATTTTTAATGAACCTATTGATAATGCACTGTTTCTAGACTCTTTGAATGAGACCACTACGACTGGGCTGCCCTAAAAAACTTTTTGTTCAGGTGTCAGTGGCTCTACTAGAGTATAGCCTCTGTTTGGTAATTGATACACCATGAGGCAGTCTTGGAGATGTCCCTTATGGATCATTGGCAGATACTTTTGAATTTTGTTGCATGGGAAGAGAGGTAATGGCTTGGGTAAAACAGGTGTCATGCTTGTGAATGTGAATGCACAGAATGAGTTGGATGCAGCTAATTGGAGGTGTACAACTGCAATGGTTCCGCATATTGTAGGAGACAGTTGATTTCTGCAGGGTGCTTTGACATTGTATAGGGGCTCCTACCTCCCAGCTAAGAATTGTTTTAAATGGTGGTACATCTGAGAGAGAGGAGGTGAGCAGGGGTGTACACAGCAGGGGTGCCCACTGTCTCTGAAACTGTTTTTTGATCATTATGGAAAACTTTGCTCAGAGAGTTGTTTTTTGGAGGGGAAAATGAGGGGTTAAGTTGTGAAAATGTTTGGAGTTTGAGCATTATTGCTTGGTATTTTGTGTTTTTTGCCTTTGAGGAAGAGTCCAGGCTCTGATTTCCCACACACAAATCTTTGGTTATTCTAAGAAAGGCAAAAGGCGTTTAGTAACTAGGAATTATTGGATTATAGGGGAAATTAATGACAGAAGTTAGGAGGATCTGAGAGACGTTATTAAAAGTTTGTTGGATAGGTGGTCTGATAAGTTCAGGAAATTAGAGGCCATTATTGAAATAGGTAGGGTGACTATTTTACCTTTGGTGTCACTGTTAGTCCTTAATGCAAGAAGTGCATTACTGTTCAGCAGCTCTGTGACACTTGTCTGTACAGGAAAGTGAGAGGGGTGTAATAAAGGCAAGTTAAATATGAACAGAAAGGATGGGAATAGAGATACCAGATGTTAAGTGAAATGCAGTGACTGTAAATGTGGAAAAGTGAGGGTGTAGAGAGGTTTAAGTTGCGGTGGCCTAAATAGGAAAAGTGAAAATAAAATAGTCTGGTAATATGGAGTGCAAACATTGAATTTAACACAGACCGGAACAACAGTATGTGGCTGGGGAGGTGCATGGAGGTTGGTTTGGAGAAAAAGAAATTCAGCAGTCTTAAGACAGGTCTCTTGCTCAAAGCTTTATGAAATAAATTTACATAGTTTGAGGGAAAGGGCTTAAGGTATGTGAAGGACATTGAATGGCATGAGGAGGGAGATTGGAATTTAATCAACTGAAGGAAAGCGCCCATTTTAAGAATTAAGCCTGGTTAGTACATAATACTGTACTCGACAGATTAAGCAGATTTTAGACATGTAGTGAAGAAAAGGATAACTAACTGTGAAAAAAGTGGGTTAGGAAAATCGGTTACAGATGAAAAAAGGAAACTGGAGAATGAGAATTCTTGGATAGAGATTTTCATTCTCTATAACCAACAGGACTAAAGGCATAAGAACATGAATATCCTGGTATCTAAATCTTTCCCAGGCTGTTGGCCATTCTGCCTTACCCATAATGTTCTGCAAAGAAAGACTTACTGTAGTTCCATAGCGTAGTTATGCTAATGACAGGACAGTATGTAAAACCCAGAAATCTCTCTACTGACCATAAGATGCATTAGTAGACAGCTGTAAATAACAAAGCTTGATACTGTGTAAGCTACTATTTTTAAATGTATAACTAGATGTAACTGACTCTGCAGTTTATGTTAAAAATGTTTAATTTGAATGAAAAGTTTTCTCTATTTGAGCTAATTTTGTAATGCTTGACCACAAATAGTACTTTGAAATTTGAACTCTCTTTTCTTAGGATCTGTACTGTAAGCAACATGGACATGATTTGCCTTGGACACAGTGAAGTTGTATATATTTTTTTTAAGTATAGCAATATAACTCATACATACTGTACTTTTTTATAACTGCCTGTGCTCCTGTTGTTGGGTCTTTCGGCTTTTCCCGATTAGGGGTCACCACAGCGGAACTCTGATCCACTAATGATTGGTAGTTGATTTTTACGTGCCGAGTTACCAGCCATAATGCACAACCTTC